>NC_143513.1:55096207-55396207 GCF_031878675.1 Megascapheus bottae | reverse complement strand
CTTCGGTAGACAGTCAACTCCAGTAGCAAACTTTATGTCTCTAGTAAAAAGACTCAAGTAAACATTTGGAAACCAAGTTGAAAGTTAAACAGAAGAGTTTACTATGATTACTTTTATTATTTAATTTAAAATTTTTATCTTGAAGATTAGGTTAATATTTTCTTGAAGTAAAACTATGAATACCAAGTTTAATGGAAAAAAGCATCACAGTGACAATTGTTCTTAATGTACTATGTTATCTCTCATCTCTTATGCTGTCCCTTGGTTATCTCATATTGTTACAGTATTTCACCTTGTTATCTGATATATTGGATATATGCGAATTTGATTATTTGAAATTGGTTAGGGAAGGGGGAAAACAAGATGGGGGTAGGGATGTGGGGATTGAAATGGGGACAAAGACATGAGAAAGGGTATCAATGTATGTGAAGTAATGTACCTTCTATCTGGTGAATATAATGTAATCCTTGTATTAATTACAATAAAAATATATGGAAAAAAGAAATGTATGCAATACCTCATTTACGTGATGTAATTCCTCTGTTCATCACCTTTACAATAAAAAATGAAACAATCAATTAAAAAAAAGCATCAAAGTGAACACCTCTTACTTAAGAAGATTGTGGCTTGGAAATATAACCTGAATTTGTATGTCGCACAAAGATTCTTTTTTTGTTACTGAATATTTGACAGGGAGTAAAATGCAACCACTATAATGTAGTTCTGAGAATTAGGGAAATCCATAGTTAGATGTAGATGTCTTCCAATAATAGTTATCATTTTAATACCTGAAAATAAAAACTCTCTTTTTCTTATTAAATAAAACATGATAATGGATAAGCCATGGGAAATTCAGAAGAAATTAGCAAACGTCACTCAATGTCTACCACCTCCAAATATTCATGGATAGAAATTTCTTGTCTGGGCCTCTAAAAAGTTTTTCTATAGTATTTCACAGTTTATCAGATGGTACTTGGTACTGTAATGTACATGGTGTTGTGTTTTTGTTTGCATCATAAAAGATTCTGAGGAGAAAGGTTGCTCATAAATAATTAAAATTAAAAAATCAACATTAAAAATGCTGTATATGTCTAAATGCAGTTTAACCTCTTTCCTGTGGTTGAAGAATTGCTCCTTTTTAATTTGTTCCTCTAGGAAAATGTTCTGACATTGGAAGGGGTATCAATGTTAAAGAAGTAATGTACCCACTAACTGAGGAATGTAACTGTAACCCTTCTATATGTTACCCTGACAATAAAATATAATTTAAAAAAAGAAAAATGTTCTGATTCTATAAAAATTGACTTATTTAAAAGCCTATTTATTTTTAAGTTGCATTAATATTTTGCCTTTGTAAAGATTTTATTCTTTGTCCTAATCATAACACGGACCCCTTCCCTGGACTTTTATATGTCCCTAGATTTGGGCTATGATCCAGTAGCCTCTGCCCTCCCTGGCCTGCAGTTAACGCCCATTATATCGAGGCCTGAGTGAATGCCATCCGGCTGCCCACTTCTCCAGGTGGTGGCTGGAGAAGTCATTATCTCAAGCTCATCAGGTTCCTTAGCCTGGAGAGGAAAGGGATAGAGCTCCTGTTGCCCAAGCCCGAGAGCACTTGGGGTGCTGGAGATCTGTCATCATCAGCACAATATGTCCTGGGGTGGAGGCCACTAGGAGACAAGGTACCCCAACCTCTACTTGGGCAGGTTCCATGTTGTCTTCCAGTGACATTTCTTCATAACCTTTCTCCTCCTCCCTAAATTCAGTCTTCATAGGGCCTGACAAGTCTGACGTGGTGTCAGCAGCAGAGGTCTCTGTGTCTGCCCACATCTTGCCCTGGCATTCTGTGCATCCCCCCAGCAAGGAGCAACAGCAGCTCCAGTACAGCTCCTTCTTATTCTCCATCTTCTGGGTCAGCCAGCTGAGAGGTGCACTCGTCTTTCTCCTAGTACACCTCATCCAGTACTTCCATCCGGACTCCACTGGACTCTGGAGGTCCAGCTTGTCAGACAGGTCCTGGATGAAGCAGATTTTTCACCTTCTTCTCAGGCACCTGCGTGTCCTGTTTTCTATCCCCAGACTGACCATGGTTCCAGCTGTTGACAACAGGGCCTGCTGCTCCAGGTTTGTCTGGCACTGGGCTGGCTATGCACCTGTGGCAGGCTTGCTGCTCCTGCAGCTGCTGGCTGAGTTTTTACCTTTTTCTTTGGTTCAGTATCTGATAGCGCACCTGCTTTGTGGTTTGTCCACGTCCTCTGGGACAGTTATGTCAGGTGGAGTCACCTCCTCACCCCTTTCTTCCTCATTGTCCCCTCCTTTACCTTCTCGCCTTCCTGAAAAACCAGGAACCTCAGGTGGGCCTGAACTTACTCCTTCTATTTTCTAGTTGCTTCTAGACACGTGAGAGTGTCCTGTGACTTTTTAGGCACTATCTTGACCCCCTACTTTGTCTGTACTTGCCCAGGCCCTGAGTTCAAGCCCCAGGTCTGGCAAAATTTTTAAAAAAGATAAATTTTCTTATCTAGAGAATCAAAGAAAATACTTTGAAAGCATATATTTTAATGAACTGGAGAATCTAGAAGAAGATACATTTCTAGACTTAAGCCTAAATTAAACAAAGAGAAGATCAATGAACCCATAATGGGTAAAAACATTGAATCAGCAATAAAATCTCCCCACAAAAGTCCCGAATCAAATAAATTCACTGACAAATTCTATGGGATCTTTCAAAGCTGAATTAATGATTTTCAAGCTACTTCAAAGGATAGAATGATTCTGGGCATTTCTATGATTCTTTGATATTGAAATTGTATGAGGAGAGAACAAAACAGAAAGGTATAGACCAACTTTCTCAATGACTATATATATGCAAAAATTCTCAATACAATACTTGCAAACTGAATTTCATCACTTATCAAAAAGTTTATACACTAAGATGAATGTAGATTTGCTCCAGGCACACAAATATTGCTAAAAATACAGAGATAAATAAATTTAATAAAACAGATAAACAGAATCAAGGATAAATATTATGGAATTATCCCAACAGATGCAGAAAAGGCTCTGACAAAATTCAACATCCCTTCATGATCCCTTGATCATAAAGAAGTGGTGAGAATGATTTAAAAAGAGGAATGATATTGATCAAGATGTCTTATTCTTTTTTTTTTTTTTGCCAGTCCTGGGCTTGAGCTCAGGGCCTGAGCACTGTCCTTGGACTTTCTCAAGGCTAGAGCTCTCCTTGAGCCTCAGCACCATTTCCGGCTTTTCTCTATGTATATGGTACTGAGGAATCGAACCCTGGTCTTTGTGCATGCTAGGCAAGCACTCTACCACTAGGCCAAACTCCCGGCCCAAGATGTATTATTCTTATAAATTAGTATGTTGAATAGTAACATTTTAAACAACTACTTGATGTAATAAAAATATAATTTTTAAAATCTTCCAAAACAACTCCGAATAGAAGGAACATACATCAGTAAAACAAAAACTACAAAAGAGAAACCGATGGTCAATATCGTACTAAATGGGGTAAAAGTTGAATCCATTTCCTCTAAAATCAGGAGCAAATCAATAATGCCTATTATTCCTTCTGTTATTTAACACAGTGCTAGAGTTCTTAGCCAGAGCAATAAGACAAGAGAAAGAAATAAAAGGGATATACATAGGAGAGGAAAATTTTCCATTTGCAGGTGATATATATAGAGAGAGAGTTAAAAACTCTAAAGCTCTTAGGTCTGCTAAATGTTTTTGTCAAAGGAAAAAAACATACAAAAATCAGTAGCTTTTTTTACATACAAGCAGCGAAGAGGTAAAGAAAGCAGTCAGGAAAGTTACCCAATTCACAATAGCCTAAAATATCTAAGAACAAATGAAGATTGTGAAAGAACCTTAATTGTAACCATAGGTTGTGAATGAACATTAAATAGAACTAAAGTGATATAAAACCTTGAAGAAAAATGATGACATGAGATGAAAATCAAGGATTGACAGAATTGAACTAGTGAAAATATCTATACTACTGACTGAGAACAACCTAAAAAATGAATGCAATTTCCTTAAAAATCTCTGCTATTCTTCAAAAAATTAGAAAAAAAATCAATGCAGAATTTCATTTGAAAGCACAAAGACATTAAATATCTAAAACAACTATGGGTAAAAAGAGCAAAGCTGTAGGTATTGCAGTACCTGACTTCAAATTATACTAATAACATCTCTGTATGCATATATATATATATCAAAACAGGCCAGTTTTTAAAAATTAGTTGCTTAGAATATTTTGTGCTTTCATTGTCCACAGAAAAATCTGACTAATGATATAATAAAAAGATGTAAGACTGGAAATGTTTACACAACTTATTTACTATGTTCTTTTGATTCCTTGGACAGGTATAATACTGGTTGCATACATTTAATACACATTGAGAAAGCCTCATTATAAACAAAATACTTTGATAATCAGTGGGTTGAGATTATTTCTGACCAACCAGATATAATTCCCAGTTGATTCAAAGCTGTGTCATGGGCCAAGAGTGTATCCTAGTGGTAGAGTGCTTGGTTAGCATGCACAAAGCCTTGGGTTTGATTCCTTTGTACCACATACACAGAAAATGTTGAAAGTGGTGCTGTGGCTCAAGTGGCAGAGTGCTAGCCTTGAACAAAAATGGGCTCTGGACAGTGCCCAGGCCCTGAGTTCAAGACCCAGGGCTGGGAATAAAAGGAAAGAAAAAGAAAAAGCAAAGAAATCTGTGTCTTAAGCTACTTCTTTTCAATTTATTATCTTGATTTCTATCATGATGTTCAGGAGATAACATATATAAGCACTTTACTAAAATGAGGAAAGAGGGAAATCAATTTATTTCTCATTAATAAATTCGAATTAGCCAAGAGTTGTTACTGTCTACTTTGTCTAATTATTGCAAGAATGAACAAATAAGTGTCAACCAGTATGTCAAACTAAAGCATTATAATTATCTAGGGCCGACATCTTAAATTCAAGTAGACAACATTAAGTAATCCTATTACCAAGTTGAATCAATGTGTTTAATTATATTGGGATAGATTTTGTGGGTAGGCAGTTAGGAAAGTAATGCTGATTAAAGCCTTCCAAGCAACAAGATTAATGATGAATATTTTGTTATTAAGGTGACAACTATTTTGGACAACCAACCAGAACTTGGTATATTTGAATGTATTCATTTTTCAGGTGGGATAGAAAGTTCTCTTTAAGCAAATAAAAACAATAAATAACATTAATAATATATAAAGTTGCTTGTCTTTATGACTTTTTAAATAGAAATTTCCATACTTTTATGAAATTTTAATGGAAAAGTAATGAAACAAGTTAGTGTAAAATACATATAACATTTCTTTGTACAGTGCTATGTCTTGGAATTCTATCACTTTAAAAGTTATTGGAAGTTCAATAATGACACAAATATTAAATTTATAAAAATCCTATAGTAGATAAAGTAACAAGTTTAAAAGAAAATGTCACAACCGTAACATTAAAATATTTGTATTAAAATAAATGCATATTGTAAAACAATGAATTTTTCTCCTTTTTTCTTTATTTTCTTTAGTCTACTTGGCAGAGGTTGTTAAACAGCTCTTAAAAGTCTAGTGAAAGATTTGTCTTTATAGCTCAAAACCACATCAAATACCAAATGGAGCTATCTTTTTCTTGACTCACCTTGAAAAATAAATACCTCTGATGGCATAATATAGAAACCGTAAGTCTGTATTTAATCACCTATTTTTTTCTTCCAAATTAGGGAGATTGTGCTAAAAATCATATTAAGTGAAGTAAACCAGACCCAAAGAAACATGGTTTCCCTCATTTGTAATTAGTATATGTCTAGAATAGTTCTAGCAAAGGATCACAATAGCTCAATAGCTAATACATATGTACTATGTTGCTAATCAAATGATGGTTATCAAAATAAAGACCAAGATATGGAAAATCATAGTTCTTTTTCTAAAATATACTGTATGAAGTTATTTTTTTCCTTGAATTTTTTCCCCTTTGGTTTAACCCCTGTTTGTCACTGGTTTTGATTTTGATACACTGTGTCTTTTATATACATTCATCTGATTTAGGGAAGGAAGGGGAATACCAAAATGGTGAGACAAAAGACAAAGGGTGAACAAATGCCACAGAGATGCTCTCAAGACACTGTGTTGAAAATGAACTTTGGTGGGATGGGTAACTCCTCTGTACATTATTTCTACAATAACATAAAATATCACTGAAATAAATAAATAAATAATACAATATCAGGAAATATTGGGGATTTATTTGTATAAAGACAACATAGTGTTTTTTTTTGTTTTGTTTTGTTTTTTGCCAGTCCTGGGCTTGAGCTCAGGGCCTGAGCACTGTCCTTGGACTTTCTCAAGGCTAGAGCTCTACCACTTGAGCCTCAGCACCACTTCCGACTTTTTTCAATGTATGTGGTACCGAGGAATCGAACCCGGGTCTTCATGCATGCTAGGCAAGCACTTTAACCACTAGGCCAAACTCCCGGCCCCACAACATAGTGTTTTAATGGCATGTTTTAGAGTTCTCATTTGCCTGACAGAAACTTAATATTGAGAATGTTGGTGTAAGTTAGCAGTGGTCCTATATTCTCTGTGAAAACTGGCCTTTTTTCACTTTATACATAAAAGACACATTGCATTTACCGCTTTCCTATGGACAGAAGGTACAATTAAAAGAATCATTGGCATCTTTCTATTGGCATGTTGTTGCTTTTTCACTCAGTGATAAAAGAGTTGTTAGGAAGACTGAGTAGATAACAAA
This sequence comes from Megascapheus bottae, assembly GCF_031878675.1. Taxonomy (NCBI): domain Eukaryota; kingdom Metazoa; phylum Chordata; class Mammalia; order Rodentia; family Geomyidae; genus Megascapheus; species Megascapheus bottae. The sequence goes on along the minus strand of NC_143513.1, from coordinate 55,389,405 downwards.
CACAGGGCTTTGCTTGGTTTTTACAATTATATATAAAAAAAAAACACATCTGGGGGAGGGTGGGAGGGAAATGGGGACCATGTCATGAGAAAGGATATCAATGTTTGTGAAGTTATGCACCTTCTATCTGGTGAATATTATGTAACCCTTCCATTAATCACAATAAAAAAATATAGAAAACACATCTGAAGGGTAACTAAATGTTTATTTTTCCTAACAATGCTGAATAATTTTTGTTGTTTAGAAGCAATCAAAGTGTCTTAGATTAAATGTTGAATCTACAAAAGAAATAAAAAATATTAAAAAAGAGAAAATGAGTCCAAATGTGTTTAGATGTTTTAGCAGATTCTTATTGAAAGAGAAAATAGTTTGAGACAAAATGGGAAGATTCAGTGGTGTGTTCATATAACAGCACTGAAACTCTATTATACTTTCAAGTATGGAGAATCAACCATGATTTTCTGAATATAGCTTTAGTGTTTTTTTCTCCTTTATTTATTATGGTGATGAAAGGAATAGCAATCTTCCAGCAAAGCTGATCTTCTAAAATAAATAAATTTCTTAGTATGCTTTTATGCAATGTAGCATAGCTCAGTAGATTAAATCAGATGGAAAAGTTAGAGAATTAGAAGTTTGACTCCAGACCCTGTAGATAAGTGCTTGAAAGTTAAATAAAAATCTCAAAATAGTTGTGAAAAATTCTATCAAGGAAGATGCCCTACTAAACTTTTCATATTTTTGAAGTCAGGCCATGGTGGCTCATACCGGTAATCATAGCTACTTTGGAGGCTGAGATGTGAGGATCAGGGTTCAAAGCCAGCCCAGGCACAGAAGTCCATGAGACTCTTTTTTTCATATCTTCTTATTGTAATTAATAGAAGGGTTGCATTATATTCACCAGATAGAAGGTGTATTACTTCACAAACATTGATACCCTTTCTCATGTCTTGGTCTCCATTTCACGTTCCCCAAATAAACATATATACAAAATATTAGAGTCTTATCTCTAATTAACCAACAGAAAACCAGAAGTGGTGCTGTGGATCCATTTGTAGAGCACTAGCCTTGAGGTGAAGAGCTCAGGGACAGTGCCCAGGCCCCAAGTTCAAGCCCCATGACCAACATAAAAAATTATGGGTTTGGGAGATCGGCAGAAGATGGCAGCGGTTCAGGGTGAGACATACTGAGCTCCTGCCAAGATTCATGTACTGGCAGTGCAGGAGACAGTCCTCTAACAGAAACTGATCCTAAGTAAGCTTTAGGATCACAGAGAACTCAGGCAGAGAGGAAAAAAAGAAAAAAAGGAAGAATACCAGCACAAAAAGAGAGCATGGAGCTCCCCTGCGAAGCGGCTGGGAGACAAAGGCTCTTTGGAATCAGAGCAGAGAAAGCGCTCCACAGCAGTGCAGACCTGCCAGCTGCAGAGAGAGCCACATAGAGCCTGCGGGAACTCAGCGCCGACACCCAGCCGTGCACAGACCTGCCAGCTTCATAGAACCCGAGAATCCAGCAGTTTATGAGTAGCTCTGAGGAGAAGTTTCCATTTCTGCTCAGGCATTGGGAGGGAGCCCCTCCCCCACCAGCTGAGAGTAGCGCCATCTTGACTGCTGGCAATGACCCAGGCCAAAGCAATTGGAGCCTGAGAGGTGTTGCTGACAGTGCCATCTTTCTTACTGGCAAAGGATTTCCCAGATATCCCTTAGCCAGATATCCGGCCCCAGCACTGCTGAAGTCCATCCCCCTGTGCCTCCTGCAGACCTGGTAAACAAAGCCGCCTGCGGATCTTTCAGCTTTGTTTTACCAAACAAGCAATCTCATCCAAAAAACCGCAAAGCCAAATCACAAGAGAAAAAGACTTTGTGAAGTGTTTAGATCCCGAATTTAGTGGAGACACAAGTTTCCTAACCTCTCCCCCCACCAAAAAAAAAACCCACAAAAACACAAAAAATTGAAGAATACCCCTTTAAAAAATTTTTTTACCGCAATTCATTTGCATTTTTAAATGTTCTTATTTTTCTCTTTGCCGTTTAACCTACACCTTTTTTTTTCTAATGTTATGATTCATTCCTTCTTTTTTCTTTTTTTCTTTTTTTCTCCTCTCTTTTCCCCCAATCCTGCTGTCACTGTGGTCGTTCCTAGAAACACAGTGACAGCTCTGGGTACAGTTTGAATAAAAACAATATCCATATTGATACAGTCACCTGCTTTTTAAACTCCAGGTTCTCAACCATAGTATCTCTTGGGTAAGAACTCAGAATAGTGAGGAATCCCCCCCCCACCTTTTTTCTTTCTTTCTTTCTTTTTTTTTATTCGTTTTGTGTGTTTATGTGTGTGTGTTCTCTTTTGTTTTATTTTGTTGCTGTTTTGTTTCTTTTTTCTTTTTTTTCTTTCTTAAATTGGTATCATTGAAATCTCCTATATCAACCTCTCTCTTTTCTCTATATATTCTACTTATTACTCTTCTTATTTTGATAAATTTTATCTAAGTTCATCTAAACTTTCTACACAAATACTCTACCTGTCTATCACCTTAGGTCAGTTATCCTTACATGATACCCTTTCTTCATTACTATAATATTCTTACACTCCTGTATTATTCTTTCCCTACCTCCCTTGTCGTCTTTCATATTATTTTTCTATCTCTGGTCCTCTGTTCATCCTTCAACTCTTATAATGCATGGATCTACATTTGATTGTTGTTCAGCAATACTGTGCATCTAGGTGTTCAATTATGCTCTAGGTCCAGAGAGACTTAAATACAGTAGAGATTGGATTGAGGGGCTTATTGTTTTGGTTATAAATTGGTCATCTGTGATTGTATTAGATTTGTATGTAAGTGTACAAAAAGAAAGAGAGAGTGCTATTACGAATCTAAAAGAGCTAATATCTACAAATTCAACGCAATACCCATTAATATCCCAATGTCATTCTTTAAGAAATAGAAGAAGCAATTCAAAATTTCATATGGAATCAAAAAGACCTCGTATAGCAAAAACACTTCTTAGCAGAAAGAACAGTGCAGGAGGAATTTGAATACCAAACTTTAGACACTATTGCAGAGCTATAATTATCAAAACATCTTGGTACTAGCACAAGAACAGGCCTGAAGACCAATGGAATAGAACTGAAGACCCAGATATTAAACCACAGACCTATGGCCATCTAATCTTTGACAAGGGAGCCCAAAAAAATAGAATGGAAGAAAGATAGCCTCTTCAACAAGTTGTGCTGGCAGAACTGGTTAAGCACCAGCAGAAAACTAAAATTGGATTCTTCTTTGTCACTCTGCACTATAATTAACTCCAAATGGATCAGAGATCTGGAGATAAAAGCCGAAACTCTGAAAACTTTACAAGAAGGAATAGGAGATACACTAGGCCTCCTTGGCACAAGTCGAAACTTTCTTAATAAGGACCCAGAATCACAACAAATTAGAGAAAGGCTGGATAAGTGGGACTGTATTAAACTGCAGAGCTTTTGTATGGCAAAGGACACAGCTAGTAAACTAATTAGGAAGCCTACAGAGTGGGAGAAGATCTTCACCAACCATACAATGGAGAAAGGCCTCATATCTAAAATATATCAACAGCTCCAAAAATGGAATCAGTCCAAAACTAATCCACAAAATAACAACCATCCCATTAAAAGATGGGCCAAAATTTTAAGGAGAGTCTTCTCTGAAGAAGAAACAAAAATATCCTATAGACACATGAAGAAATGCTGAACATCTCTGGTCATAAAAGAAATGCAAATCAAAACAACTCTGAGATTCCACCTCACTCCGGTTAGAATGGCCAGGAACAAGAAAACTAATAACAATAGATGATGGAGGGGATGTGTCCAGGAGGGATCACTACTACACTGTTGGTGAGAGTGCAAACTTGTTCAACCACTATGGAAAGCAGTATGGCAATTCCTCAAAGGACTAAACATAGAGCTTCCCTATGACCCAGCAATTCCACTACTTGGCATTTACCTAATCATCTAGAAACAAGGACATATTAAATCCACCAGCACAACAATGTTCATTGCAACACTATTTACTATAGCAAAGATATGGAACCCACCTAGATGTCCCTCAGTTGATGATCGGATCAACAAGATGTGGTATTTTTACACAATGGAATTCTATGTTGCTGTCAGAAAGATCGACATTGCCCCATTTGTTAGGAAATGGAAAGACTTAGAAAAGATCATATTAAGTGAAGTAAGCCAGACTCAAAGGAACTTAGGCTCAATGGTTTCCCTCATTTGTCATAATCAGTAGAAACCTTGGGCTCTCCTTGTAGAAGTTTGCAATAGAGAAAAACCTTGATACAAAAGGCCATATAGTAGGACCCTGAATGAAAGGATCTCTAGGATATAGAAACATAAGCCATATAATGAATGATTGTTCTTTTTAAGGTACTATGTTATCTCTCATCTCTTTTGCTGTCCCTTGGTTATCTCATATTGTTACAGTATCTCACTTTGTTGCCTGATATATTGGATATATTTGTATTTGGTTATTTGAAATTGGATAGGGAAGGGTGGAAAACAAGATGGGTGGGAATGGGAGGTGGAGGGAAATGGGGACCATGACATGTGAAAGGGTATCAATGTATGGGAATTAATGCACCATCTATCTGGCAAATATCATGTAACCCTTCTATTAATTACAATAAAAATATATGAAAAAATTATGGGTTTGAAATGTGAAGATGACATTATACAAAGCAAGCTTTTCCCTGAAAAACTTTTCAGTATGTAATTTCCACAGAACCACAAATATTCTCTTCAAAACACCAATGTTTGATAACAGTGTAGAAATAGGCCAGATGTTCCCCTTTTTACTGGTTGGAAAACCAGTGCAGTTGACATGAGCTTTAATTCCATATTGCTCTGGTACTTCTTACAAAATGAATTAATCTCCTGCTTCCCATCAGAAAGATAATGTGACAGTTCTCAGTCTCAGAAGTAATGTAAGTCTTAATTAATGTTTATAAACAGTATTATTTCTAAGATTGTTTCAGTCTTGTTATTGTGACTGGTGACTGCACACTACCTTGCTCTCTACTACTATGATAGCAATGGTTTTATTTCATTATTAATTACACGTATAACAGAATTTCCATTTAGGGAGTAGCACATTGAAACTCTTTACGTTAGTGAAATCACTAATAACAAGGACCTGCCAATGGACTTAGCTGTGTGAAAAGCAACTGAGCTATTGCATGTAGTTTAAGTGTCTTCAGAAGTAACATTTTATAATTTTTAATGGAATAAATTCCCAGAATATGACTTGTGTTTGGAAATTTGTGACAATTGTGGATGTAAGTGACTTTCTAATTTAGTTAATATGCTCAACTTCAATATAGTCTACTCTTATAATTACAGATGTGAGGCTTGTGTTTCCCAATAGCAATGCATTCTCAGGAAAAAAAAGTAGCCTTGGAAAGCATGTACCAAAAAGTTAACTAGTCAAGGCACTACACAAAAATTCAATTTGACATCTTCATAAAACCCAAAATAGTTTTCTTCTTTTGTTCATAAAACTCAAATCCAACAATGCACACCAATTGCTACTCACAACACAAAAGCAAATTACTCCTCATCTCAGAAGGGAAAGCTACCACAATTTAAAAATGATGGGTAAATGCCAAGTAGTGGAATTGCTGGGTCATAGGGGAGCTCTATGTTTAGTCTCTTGAGGAACTGCCATACTGCTTTCCATAGTGGTTGAGCGAGTTTGCACTCCCATCAACAGTGTGGTAGTGATCCCTCCTGGCAACATCCCCTCAAGCATCTGTTGTTAGTAGATTTCTTGATCATGGCCATTCTAACTGGAGTGAGGTGGAATCTTAGAGTTGTTTTGATTTGCATTTCTTTTATGACCAGAGATGTTGAGCATTTCTTCATGTATCCATATGCCATTCTTATTTCTTCTTCAGAGAAGACTCTCTTTAAGTCTTTGGCCCATCTTTTAATGGGCTAAATCTCTTTGGAGATTAGTTTTTGGGTGATTCAATTTTTTGAGCTGTTGATATATTTTAGATATGAGGCCTTTGTCCATTGTATGGTTAGTGAAGATCTTCTCCCACTCTGTAGGCTTTCTAATTAATTTAGTAGCTATGTCCTTTGCCATACAAAAGCTCTGCATTTTAATGCAGTCCCACTTATCCAGCCTTTCTCTGATTTGTCGTGTTTCTTGGTCCTTATAAAGAAAGTTTTGACCTGTGGTGAGGAGGTCTAGTGTATCTCCTATTCCTTCTTGTAAAGTTTTCAGTGTATCTGCTTTTACCTCAAGATCTTTGATCCATCTTGAGTTAATCCTGGTACAGGGTGACAAAGAAGAATCCAACTTTAATTTTCTGCAGGTGCTTAAAGAGTTCTACCAGCACCATTTGTTGAAGAGGCTATCTTTCTTCCATTCTATTTTTTTGGCTCTCATCAATGAGTAGGTGGCCATAGGTCTGTGGGTTAATATCTGGGTGTTCAGTTCTATTCTGTTGGTTGTCAGGCCTGTTCTTGTTCCAGTACCAAGTTGTTTTGGTGACTATAGCTCTGTAATAGAGTCTAAAATTTGGTATTGAAATTTCTCCTGTGCTGTTCTTTCTGCTAAGAATTGTTTTCACAAAAAAACCATATAGTATGACGCTAAATGATAGGACCCACAGGATATAGAAACAAAATCCATATAAGAAGTGATTGTTGTCCTTAATGTACTATGTTATCTCTCATCTCTTTTGCTGTTCCTTGGTTATCTCATATTGTTACACTATTTCACCTTGTTATCTGATAGCCTGGATACATCCATATTTGCTTATTTGAAATCAGATAGGGAAGGATGGAAAACAAGATGAGGGTTAGGGGTGGGGGGAGAGGAATGTGGATGAAGACATGATAAAGGATATCAATGTATGTGAAGTAAAGCACCTTCTATGTGGTGAATATAATGTAACCCTTCTATTAATTAAAATAAAAATATATGGAAAAAAGATTTTTTCAGGCAAATGCATGATAAATGGGCGGGAACAACTTGGAATTAGGATTTCAGTTAAAAGGCTATATTGGTAATCATTTTAGCTAAATTGAGAATTTGACCTAAAATTGTCATCCAGAGAATAAATGTTTTTGAATGTGTGAAAAAAAATGTATCCCAAATCTGCCCATTTCTCCCAGATCTGCTGTTCCTCACCCAACTCATGTTATTTGTTTATGTCTCTCATGGGTAGAAATGTAGTAACTTCCAGAAGGAAAAACAATATTCTTTTTTAAATTTAATGTATTTTTATTATAATTAATAGAAGGGTTACATTATATTCACCAGATAGAATGTACATTACTTCACAAATATTGCTACCCTTTCTCATTTTTTTGTCCCCATTTCCCTTCCCTACTTTCTCCCCTCATCTTGTTTTCCCCCATTCCCTATCCTATATCAAATACACACATATACAATATTTCAGTTAACAAGGTAATATACTGTAACAATATGAGATAACCAAGGAAAAACATTATTCTAAAGGTGAGACTTGAGTGGAGCCCACTGTACAAAGTCTGTCTTTGTAATAATTAGTACAAACCTTAGACTGTCCCAGTAGAGGATTACAATAGCTGAAAACATAGATACATAAGGCCATATAGAATGAACTAAATGAAAAGACCTTCAAGATATGGAAACAAGAACCATATAATGTTTGTTCTTAATGTACTATGTTATTTCTCATCTCTTTGGTTGTTCCTTGGTTATTCTCATATTATTACAGTATCTTATCTTGCTATCTGATTATTACTTTGCTATATGATTACTCATTTTAAAAGTATTTTATTGTAATTAATAGACAAATAATCTATCTGATATATTGTATGTACAATTATTTGTTTATTTGAAATAGGAAAGGGAAGTGGGGGAAACAAGATTAGGGTGCTGGAAGGAGAGAAACAGGGACAAATACATGAGAAAGGATATTAATATGTGTGAAGTAATGCAACTTTTATCTGGCACATATAACTGTAATCCTTCAATTAATTAGAATAAAAAAGATTTTTAAAAAGTCAATCTTCACTGAATGCATAAATCCCTCCCTTCCATCTTAAAGTAGACATATATACTGACTCAAATGATTGGTCTGAATTTGATGCATTCTTTTTAAAAAATACTTTTTTAATTTAAGTAATTTGATAAAGTAATTTCAATTCTATAAATCCTGTATTATTTTCACTTCTTAGGTGCTTAGTCAAGAATCCACATGAGAGTGAACTGGCAAGTTCTTTTTATCACTTTTTTGTGTTAAGGACTTAAAAAGTTTTTTTCCAAATTATTTTAAGTAGTTGTTCAAAGGTGTTGCTATTAAACAAAGCAATTTATGAATGCAATACATCTCTTTTTTTTTTTTTTTGCCAGTCCTGCGGATTGAACTCAAGGCTTGAGAACTGTCCATGGGCTTTCTCAAGGCTAGAGCTGTACCACTTGAGTCACAGCATTACTTCTGGCTTTTTTCTGTGAATGTGGTACTGAAGAATTGAACCCTGGTCTTCATGCATGCTAGGCAAGCCCTGTACCACTAGGCCAAACTGTCGACCCTGAATACAATACATCTTGATCAATGTCACCTCTTTTAATGTTCTCCCCATCTCTCCTAACTCATCCATTTCATTGCTTTTATTAATTTTGTAGGATATATATTGAATTCTTGGCTTAATTCTCCCTACCTTCTCCTCTTCATTTGTGTACCCTTCTCCCCTTGGCCCCACTGCACCCTTTCAAGTGTGATCCCAAATCTCAGAGATTATAATTAGATAATGTTGGCATGAACACCAGTAGGTGTGTAAGATATTTTAAAAATGTACAATAATACTCACATTACTGAGAAATACATTTCCCCCTTGTTTAAGGTTTATAGGAAAACAAATGTTTTCTCCTAAATGTTTCTTATATCCTACCTATACTTTACTTCTTCTGAGAAGTAGAGTGAGTTTGCTTATTGTTTAGTTGGGAAATCCTAATTTTCTTCTCCATTTCAATTAATGATATAAATTAAGTCTTAGCTCATCTCTCTCCAAGTAGAGTCAGAAAGTCACTTGCGTATTTTTTTTGTACTACTGTCTTTTGTTGTTATTGTTTTGGGCCTATTTTCTGGATCAATGTCCCTTTGTTTTGAGCCTCTATTGGAATATCATTTTTTTCTTTATTTTAACCAGTCCTGGAGCTTGAACTCAGGGCCTGGGCAGTGTTCTTGAGCTTTCTTAAAGCTAGCACTCTACCACTTGAGCCACAGCACCATTTTTTGCCTTCTCTGTCTATGTAGTACTGAGTTGAACCCATGGCTTCATGCATGCTAGGCAAGCACTTTACCACTAGGCCACACTCTTAGCCCTGGAATAACAATTTTAGTTTATTTATTCTATGTAAGGCTGAATTTGCTTCTAATCAAATCCTGCAACCCACTAGTGCTATGTATTTGAATGGACTACTTTTACTTCACCCATGTTGAATTAGTGATACTGTGTAAATTGCTAGGCTACAGTGGCTATGTTTATAGGAATCATGAGTACAGACAAGTAGCTCACTCCAATGCCCATACACTGCTCTTCTCTTTTTATGGATTATCTTATTTTCGTGATCCCCTCTCTTGGAATGCCTCTGGGTTTTAACTTTATCTGCAGGTGTTGTAGGTTGTGAAGGGCTGTAAATTAGTTACAGGGTTCAGTGATGAAGAGTTGGAGAGGAAAATGAAGATCAAAGCTCAAAGTAGTTCATAATATCTAGTTTTGGACTTGAGCTCCTATAACTTACTTCTGTTTGAAGAAACAAGGGTTCAGGCCAATCAAAGATTCAGTCTGTTTTCTCATTCTATGTGAAGACTGAGAGAAGAGATAATCTTAAAAAGTAGGCAAATTATTTGTCTTTTCTTGAGTTCTTTTAGTAATCATATTTTTAAAAATACGTTATCTTTACGTAGTTGTAGAAGGTAGTTACCATTTAACAAAGCAGTTTATGAATGTAACGCATCTTGACTGATGTCACCACTTTCATCATTTTCCCCATCATCCCCCCAAATCCCACCGCATTCCTTAATGTCCTTCATTTTTGTCCATCGCATTTTATGATTGCATTTTCTTTGCACCTCATTTCTTCCTTCTACCCCACCCTGTTGATCCTACCCCAACTTTTCAAATAGCCATTTCGTTGGACTGAGAGTTAGCCTTCTAAGGAACTATACTGTTTGAGTTTTTGCCTAAATCTACCATATATTTATGAATACATTTGTGTATACTTGTATAACACCTCAAAGTACTTGATTATGCCTTTTAAATTTTATTTTGGATTCCACAAATGAGAGAAAACGTGTATCTTTTGTCTCTCTGGCTTGACTTACTTGCAATTGATGCAATAATTTCTTTAATGGGTGATCATCATTTTATTGTGTATATGCACACATTTTCTGATCCATTCATCCATTGAAAGGCTTCTGTCCTGATTCCATACTTTGGCCATGATGTGGTGTTATGGTAGTCTTACTCTATCCTAGTTTATAATCTTTAAATGTTTAGTCCAAAACTTTCAACACAGTTTCTTCCAAAAACATACTGATTCTTAGTTTATGCAGTACTACTACTGGTTATATTCTCTAAGCAAACGTATAGTTTTCTTTTGTTGTTCTTAGGTTGTTACTTTGTTCCTGGATCACTTTTTTCTCTGTTCAGTTTGGTTCCACTTGCACTTTTATAGGAACCATTATAAAAGCAGGCCTGTTACATTGTATGTTGTTGCAGATTAAGCTTTAGATGAGTAGGAAGGGAGCTGGCTGTTTCCTCAAGGGTAACCTACATGCCAGTCTATGGACTGGCTTACCCTGGAGCCCAGAACTCATTCTATTTGCCTTCAATCTCCTCAGATGATTAACTTAATTCCTTTAAATATTAAATTTCCCAACTCATCCTTAATATCAAACTGTCCTTTATTCTTTGATTAAGAAGGACAGTTTGAGGTTGGGAAATGATTCAGCATGTGAAAATTTAATGAACACTCTCTTTAGCTGTACTCCTGACTCTTTACTGCTTTTCCTAGAAATTATCTGATTGTGGTCAATAGTTTATTTTTCTGCTCAGGGGTCCTGGGGTGAGGATTTCTTCTCTCCATGTCTCTTCTCCGGATTTTTCTCAAGATCAGAAAGATGCCATACATCCGAATGATTAAAGTATCCATTGCCTGGCCCTGGTGGCTATAATCATAGCTACTTAGGAGGCTGAGGTTTAGAGACTGAGACTTGAAGCCAGCCCAGTCAGGTAAGTCCATGAAACACTTATCTCCAATAAATTACTCAGAAAAAGCTGTGGCTCAAGGGGTATAGTGCCAGTCTTGGGTAAATAAGCTCAGTGGTAGAGCCAAGACCCAAAGTTCAGTCTCCATGACTTGACCAGCAAAAATGAATGATTAAAAGAATGAATAAATAATACATAAATGAATGATAAAGAAAAAGAAATTCTCCATGTATGTTAATCATATGTTGGGAAAGAGGAATTGTTGAATAGACTTTTTATATGGATTATTTACTGGGTTCTTCTCAATTCATTATTTTCTTGTAGCAAAAGAGATCACAAATTGAGGATTAAAATCCTATGGGGGGATAGGGAGCATGGCCTAGTGTTAGAGTGCTTGCCTAGCATTCATGAAACCCTAGGTTTGATTACTCAGTACCACATGGACAGAAAAAGCAGGAAGTAGTGTTGTGGCTCAAGTAGTAGAGTGATATCTTTGAGCACAGAAAGACTCAGGGACAATGCCCAAGCCTTGTGTTCAAGGAAAAAAATAAAATTCTATTGGGGGATACTAACAGAGAGGCAGAGGGGCAGATGGCTGTCAATTACTGAGTAACTGCTCTATTATGTGCATTTTATTAGATATAAAATACAAGAAATATACAGTGATGGTGGCTTATTATCTTTAATTTCTATATCACTACATGAAAATTGGGAAGAGTAATTACCTTATTAATTTCATAAACTAACAGGCTACTCCAATATTACATCTTCATGTCAGAATTTATTGGTCTTTCCATTTCTCAGTGCTGTTGCCATCTTTTGTAGTGTCTATGAGGTTAGATTTGAGTTTTTACTGCTTTAGTTTATTGTTCTTATAATTGCAACATAATTCTTTCAAAGCATTAGCTCAGAAATTCCATCACAAACAGATAAAGTAAAAAAAATTAGAAATCAATTAATGTAAAATATCACCTAAAAGCATAATTTTAATATTAAATGTATCAATTTGTTAGAGTGCTTTGCAATAGTACAATGAAGATATTTTTCTCTTAATAACAATGTTAATATTGTTATTTTCCAATTTGAAGATGAAATTGAGTCAGTATCCTATGCTTCATGTTCTCCTAACTTTCATTATAAATTAATTTCTGCTAATTTCTCTTCAAGTCCTTTTTCAAAAGTGTTTCTAGAACTTCTAAGCCGTAACTGTACTTCATTAATCCCCAGTTAAGAAATTACTGATTATTTTGTATAAATGTTTCATTTCTTCTTAGGGTGACATACTACTGACCAGGAGATAAAGTAAAATGTCTCATGCAGGACATATCCTTTCCCCTGAGTTCTGTATTCATTCAAATTCAATTTTGTACTTTGTGCCGTTTCAATTGTAAATGTGTTTTAAGCATTCTCTGCTTTCTTTGCATCCATGGTTCTAAAATTATTCAAGATATAAAAATCAGAGTCCCCAGTCTCCAAATGATGTCTATTTGACACTATTGCCAAAACACTACGAAAAAAATCATCAGATTAATCTTAAAAGAAAAAATTATTTTATGGAAAACTGGATTTTTAAAATGTTGTCACAACTTAAAATGTGTTGCTCTGATTTGTTCAACAAATTTGAACAGTAAAATATTTTTCATAGACCTTCCTCTGTCGTGTTTTATGCTATTTTATTACTGGAATTAACTAGTTAATAACAATAGAGAGATTTTTTTGCTTAGATTTTGCCAAGTTCTTGGCATATTTTCCTAATATTTAACCCATTGCCATTAATGTAATGAAACATTTGAAAAGATGATTAAGCTATAAATTTTCTTAAAAGCAATAACAATCAGTGTGATTATCACCATTTAATAATCCTATTTTGTTTGCTTTCCTGTGTCAATGCTATATCAAAAATTCATGGGCTAAGTACTATTAAATATTTCACACAGACATTCCCACAAAATGGCCAAGTCTGATTTAACCAGCTAGATGAAGCTACATTAAAACATGAAGTTTCCTTATTACTGCTACAGTTGTGGCATAACTCAATTTCCTTTAAAATTATGGAATATATTTTGCTGAGGAGACACATGAAGAGATAGTTGACATCTCTGGTGATAACAGATACAAATCAAAGCAATATTGAGATCCACCTCACTTCAGTTAGAATAGCCATTATCAAGAAATCTAATAACAGATGCTGGTGGGGATGTGGCCAGAAAGATACACTACTACACTGGTGGTGGGAATGTAAACTTTTTCAGCCACTCTGGAAAGCAGTATGGAGGCTCCTCAAAAGAGTAAGCATTGCACTTCCTATGACTTCACAATCCCACTCTGGGCATGTATCCAATTGATCACAAACCAGGTTACAGTAAAGCCACACGCATGACCAAATTCATTGTAACATTATTTGCCATAGCCAAGATATGGAATCAATTCAGATGTCCCTCTGTGATCAAATGTATCAAGAAACTGCGGTATATATACATAAGTGAATTCTACTCATCTATCATAAAGAGTGATATTGTACTATTCATAAGCAAAGTGGAAAAGCTTGGAGGAAAAAAAACATATTGAAATAAGCTAGATACAATGAAACATACGTTGCATGGTTTCCCTTATTTGTGGTAATTAGAATGTGCCAATAAATCAACCAGGAAACAAACTGGACATTAACAGCAAAAATAACACACTGGGACTTGATAAATTATCCATGTCTCTAGACATTCATACCGAGACCAAAGAAGACATTCTTAGGAGATCACAAAGGCTCCATAACTATGTGCACATGATCATATAAAATAATAGTTACTGAAATAAACTTCAGGGTATGAAAACAAGATGTATTTCTCCTTTGTTGCCCTTTGTTTTCATTTCCTTTTGTTGTATTTGTTTGTTTTTCTGTCTTTGGGAGAGGAAAGGGGACACAGAAATGGCAGTACAAATGGGGAACAAATTCAGCAGTAATGCTCACTAGACATTTTGTTGGAAATAAACTATTCAAATTGTGGGTAAGGACCAAAGTGGCAAACTTGACAAAAGCAAGAGAAGGGATGATATTGTTCAGAAAGCAATGTGTTCTTTATCATGACCTTTAAAATAAAAACAAGTTTGAGAAAGAAGGTATTGCTCTTACTGTCTCTTACTCTGATAGAAACCAGAGTCATATATTATGTCATGTATTACTCCTCTTTTTCCAGAAGTTTTCTCAGCTGAAATGCTATATTTTTTTTCAATATTCTTTGAAGTTTTGGGGGGATAAGGAGATTTGAGTAGCAAATGTGGTATGGATGTTTTTCAGAAATGTTCTTTCTTTGTAAAATTTTTATATTCTTTTAAGAGGGATGTCCTGTGCCCCCACATTCTTTTTTTTCTTTTTTTTCTTAATTCAAATTAGATCCTGACACTTATGCAGCCACCCTGGATCATGACATAATGTTGGCAATAGGGAAACACTTGTAAAACTTTTGAATCTTTAAAAGACACTAAAATATGACCCTTACTACCTAAATAACTGCCATATTAAGCTGTGTGCTGGTGGCTAATGCCTATTATTCTAGCTACTTAAGAGCCTGAGATCTGAGGACCGACATTCAAAGCCAGCCTGGGTACAAAAGTCTGTGAGACTCATATCTCCTATTAACCATCAGAAAACTGGAAGTGTCACTGTGGCTCAAAGTGGTAGAGCATTAGATTTGAGCTGAAGGGCTCAGGGACAGAGCCCAGGCTCAGAATCAGAGCCCCACAACCAACTAGTACTGCTGCTGCTGCTGCTTTTGCTGCTGCTGTGCTAACAACAACAACAATAATAATTGCCATATTGCATGTGAACTTTTCCCACTTCAAGAAAGACATGCATCAGTGGATTTTTTTTTGTGGATGCTGGTGGGGTTTTGTTAGAGCAGACAAAGCTAATTCTATCTGATACGTTACAAAAATGAAATTAACATAAAGAAATTATGCATGTTGTTTTGCCTTCTAAATACCACATTATAGAAATTTCTTGCTCCTAGAACCTGCATAGAAGGTTATCTAGGGGTTTCTGGCTGCATTGAACATGACGTAAAGGTCATCTATGTGGCATCATGCAGAATCCACAAGCTTTTGAGTGTAGGGAAAGCTGTATAATCTAAGCCTCATTTCCCTCATTTATACAATAAGAATGGCAATAATTGCTACTTTGCAGTATTTTTGTAAAAAATGAGGTAATGCATAAAGAATTCAACATAGCACACTCTGAACTGAAACTAGAGGTTAGATATTACTCCTGCAGTGCTCCTGGAATTAAAGATAGATGATTATTTCTTTTTCTTCCAAGTTTAATAGATTTTCTAGTTCTTGCTTCTTAAAGTTATTGTCTGTGACAATAATCTGGTGTGTTCTTTGTTGTTCCTGTTTGAACATACTTTAGTGACTAATTCAAGGAGAGTGATAAGGATTAAGGTAGAAAGTCAGTAAGCACCAATTATTAGTTCTAGGAATTTTCCTTCTATCTACACTAGCAGGAAAAAACAATAGGGGTAAAACATGGACATATTGATGACACATGAACTATAAGATTCAAAATATAAACTCATCTTCAACAGAGATGTATAAAATCCTTCAATATTGTAAATTAAAAATCTATTTTTTTCTCTGCATACTATGTTGACTTATTTTCTTCCAGGTGATATTAAAACTCCTATTGATATTTCCCCACCCTTTCCTCACATTTAACCGTGGCAAAAGACAGGGATCTTTTATGTCTACATTAAAATTTTCCCATCTGAGCTATGTCTCTAATTCAAACTTTTTTTTGCCAGTTCTTGGGCTTGAACTCAGGGCCTGAGCACTGTCCTTGAGCTTTCTCAAGGCCAAAGCTGTCCACTTGAGTCACAGCATCACTTCTGGCTTTTTTCTATGTATGTGGTATTGAGGAACCGAACCCAGGTCTTCCTGCATTCTAGGCAAGCACTCTACCTCTAGTCAAAACTCCCAGCCCTAATTCAAACTTCTTATTAGAGCACATTACATGAAAATAGACTAAGAAAGACTTGAAGTCATGGAATATCCTAAATGAATTGGATTCAATGCTTGTTCACTGGAAAGAACAAAAGATTGGAGGTGATAGGAGTGGCTCAAACTTCTTTGTCCAACACTAGTTGAAAAATGTGGTTGGAGTATGCTGGGGTGAACTTTGTTTTATGGTTAGTTGGAAAGTACTTAGTGATTTCATTGAAACCTAACCATATCTGAAAATAAAAGGAATATTTGCTATCCATAAACTATTTGGGTTTGATAGATGTATTTTTATGTTTTTCCATATATGTATTTTTATTTTCTTATTTTATTTTTTATTGTAATGTATAGAAAGGTTACATTTACATTCACCAGATAATAGGTGCGTTACTTCTCATATATTGATACCTCATCTCCTGTTTTGTCCCAATTTCCCTCCCCATGCCCTCCCAATCATCTTATTTTGCCCCCTTCCCTTTCCTCTTTCAAATAAATGCATATACAATATACCAGCTAAAAAAGTCAGATAGAGTAACAATATGAGATTAATTAAAGGGCAACGAAAGAGAAGAGAAATAATATAGTACCTTAAGAACAATTACGCAAGATAAAGGTCTTGTTCCATATCCTAGAGATCCTTTCATTTAGCCTCATCCTATATGACCTTACGTTACTAGGTTTTGAGCTATTGTGATCCTCTGCTAGGAGAATCCTAGATGTGAAGCTAGAGTACATTTCTTGTTGAACATTGCTACCCTATCCCATGTTTTTCTTCTACTTTCATGGAAGTACTGATATGTACAAAAGATATAAACTTTGAAAACATTAATCTAAATTGAAGAAACTGGTCACAGATGATCACATAGTGAATGATTTTGTTTTTGTGTGATTATCAGGAGTTTTCCATATATTTTAATTGTGATTAATAGAAGGGTTACATTAGATTCATCAGATAGAAGCTGCATGTTTCACAAACATTGCTACCCTTTCCCTTGTCTTGGGGCCCACTTCCCTCCCCCACACCCCATCCCTAATCTTGTTTTCCCCCTTCCTTATCAGATTTCAAATAACCAAATAAATATATATACAATAATCAGATAACAAGGTTAAATACTGTAACAATATGAGATAACCAAGGGACAGCAAAAGAGATGAGAGATAACATAGTACATTAAGGACAACAATCACTTGTTATGTGGCTTTTGTTTCTATATCCTGGAGGTCCTTTCATTTAGCATCAAACAGTATGGCCTTATGTATCTAGGTTTTGTTCTATTGTAAATCTCTGCTAAGAGAGCCCAAGGTTTCTACTGCTTATGACGAATGAGGGAAACCATGGAGCCAATTTTTATTTGAGTCTGGCTTACTTCCCTTAATATGATTTTTTCCATTTCCTTACAAATGGGGGATGTCGTTCTTTCTGAGAGCAGCATAGATTTCCATTGTGTATAAATACTACATCTTGATGCACTCATCAAGTGAGGGGCATCTGGGTTGGCTCCATATCGTTGCTATGGTAAATAGTGCTGCAATGAACATCATTGTGCTAGTGGCTTTAGTATGTCCTTGTTTCTGGACGATTGGGTAAATGCCAAGTAGTGGAATTGCTGGGTCATAGGGGAGCTCTATGTTTAGTCTTTTGAGGAACTGTCATACTGCTTTCTATAGTGGTTGAATGAGTTTGCACTCCCACCAACAGTGTAGTAATGATTCTTTGTTATCTGATATATTTTGTATATATGTGTATTTGCTTTTTGGAAATCGGATAGGGAAGGGGGGAAAACAGATGAGGGGCAGGGGTGAGGGGAGGGAAATGGGGCCCAAGACATAAGCAAGGGTATCAAAGTATGTGAAGTAATGCACATTCTGTCTGGTGAATATAATATAACCCTTCTATTAATTACAATAAAAATATATGGGAAAAAAGAAAATAAAGTACCCAGAAATTAAACTAAGAATATAAAGGAACTCTTTGGTGACAGATGTATTTTTATTAAAACTTCCTTTTGAGAAAGCTGCTTGTTCATATGAGCCACCATTCTTTCTCCATGGGTATCTCAAAATCAGCAATTGTGAAATGAAGACTCTTACAACTGTGTTAGTTTTATGACAGAAAAGTTTGATAGTTGTTCGATCAAAGCAACACTTGAAGCACTCTCAGAAGTTAGATCTGAATTTGTGATAAACAAATCTTTTCCTAGTATCATCATGACATCCTTTTTTCTCTGAAGTTGCTAGGCAACTATCTTAAAGAAATAACTCATTTGATTTACTGAAAATAGAAATCTTTATTTAAGTTCATACATTTATAATAGCCCAGATCAGGCATAAATCTATACAACTTAAATGTTAAGTTTATAATCTTGCTGACCCTCTTGAGTATTGGAAGCAAAACTATTATTTATATTCATAAAATGCAAGACACCAAATGACTTTTTAGTGATGTTTTGCCATAAAATGAAAATATTATTGGTTAAGGGATACTTTGTTTTGCTTTGTTCTAGAAGGTTTATTTTGCATTCTGCAAACAATGAAATGGCTCATATAAAACCACTTTGAAACTATGAAATTAAAATAGACATCCAACAACATTTGAAGAAGTTTTGTCGTTCCTGACAAATGTTAGTTTTCCTGTTTTCTGTTATTGGTCCCTATTTCTTGTACCTGTGCATTATCATTTAATTCTAAACTTGATTCTGTTATAAAAAGTGGGGTATCACGGTTCAAGAAATAATGTAAGTATAAGCCCTCTACACAGCATCCCAACAATCAAATAAAATTTTAAAAAATATACTGTAACAGTCAAATTGTGGCAACGCTATGTATAAATTTTTGACTAAAGTCATTTCGTAGGTTCACCAAAAGTTTTCTTTAGATGATTTTATAGGATCATAGTAACCCTAGTCATATTATAATATTGCAAAGGAATTCTATTGTAATTTTTTGATATTTTTATATCTTGTAAATCTCAAATAGCACATATAAACATATTGGACCAAAGAAAACCCCTCTCCCCCTAAAAAGAATATTTTAAAATATCCAATGCAGAGCATTTTTCTAAGCAAATAAAAATTTACAAATTTATTTATGAACAGTTTTGTCATTTTATACAGGAATCTAAAAAGCCTTTTTTGTTGATTTTCAAAATAATATTCTTATCATGAAGTGATGTATATTATACTATAATGTTTCCTACAGATATGGTGCTGACAAATTAAATTTGTAGCTGTTAGGTCTAAAATAAAGCTTTATACTTATCTTTTGTGATTATAGAATATTTATTTTCATCTCTATTTTTGTATGCAAAGTCTTGTTTTATGTATGCAAACTCTTTATAGTTTCTTTTGTTTGATGCTTGTATAATATTCCATTGTCTAATTTTTACAGCCAATTTTCTTACATCATTAAATCTTAAATACAGTTTATATAGACAGCATAGAATTGGCACACATTCTTAAAATCTAGTCTATCAATCTTGCCCTTTTGGTGAGTTGCTTAGTCCATTCACCTTTAGAGCTATTAATTCTATCATAGTTTGATATATGTCTCTAATTTATCTTTTTACATTTGATTATCATTCATGCCTCTTGTGGCCTTCTGTCTTTACTCCTTTTTTATTAATTTTTTTCTAGCCTGCAGTTTTAATTCTTTTAATGAAAATGTTCCCCCTTTTTGAGATTTTTATTTTGGTTGTTGATTTCTTTACATCTTACTAGAATTATTATTTAGTAGTGTACACATAATTTTTGTAATATTTTTAATTTTTATTTAGTTCTCTTTTTCCTCTTTTGTGTAGTGAAATTACTATAAATATTACATACATATACATATACATAAAACAATCAAACCCATTACTCCATTATTATAGTTTTGTTTTTCAACTGTAGCTAATTCTTTAGCTTAGTCCATCTTTGTTCTTATAAATATCTTTTGTTCATGTTGGTAAATGACTTAGCTGTAACACTTATGTTACAGGCACAACAAATATGTCAAGTGCACATTATCTTATGCAATTAATTTAAAATAAATTGTGGAAGGAAAGGACCATATGCATTTATATATTTTTTATTTGTTCCTGGTTGCATAATTACTTTAGCAGTGCTCTTTGTTTGAAGTTGTGGATTTAATTACCATCTGGGGTCAATTGCTTTCATCCTAAAAACTTCATTCAGAATTTTTTATAAAGTAACTTTGCTAGCAATGCACTCTGTGTTTATTTGAATGTTTTACAGAAAGCAATAGCATTCTTACACAAAGTTATTAAACAATGATGAATATTTTAGAAGTTTCAACAACCAATTAATATTAGTGATACTTAAGAATTGAGCTATTATCCAAGATTCACAATAGTTCAGATACTGGAATGCATAGCTACATTTAATTGGCTAACCTTTTTGGACCTCTGAGGGAAGCAAATATACTTGATGCTGATTTATCTTTGTTCTCAAAGGGATAAAAATGCCTCATTAAATTTAAGATATAGATAATTTTATATAGATTCTATGTCTGATGAATATGCAGAAATAAGTAAAAACAAAAATTGTATCTGATGAAAACACAACATTTGAAAAGGTGGGCATTGGTGACTACGAGCTGTAATCCTAGCTACTTAAGAGGCTGAGTACTGAGTACCATGGTTCGAAGCCAGCCCAGGCTTTTAATTAATCACAAAAAAGCCTGACATAGAGCTGTAGTAGAGCACTAGACTTGATCAAAAAATTCTAAGGACACCAATTAGCCCTAAGTCCAAGACCCAGAACTTGCACAAAAATAAAATTAAATTCAAACCCTTGAAATACCTATCTTACAGAACTTTGAAATCTTGGCTTTAACAGTTTATCATTTCATAATATCAGCTGCATTTATTAAGTAGTTTCAAACATAAAATCTGTAGATTGAGTTCAGATATTGTATATTTTCTAATATTTGTTAGATTGGATTAGTTAGATACAGTTGTTTAAGAAGTCAAATGGAAAATAGAGTTGTAAATGCTTTATATTTTCTTTGTAGAACATTATGTATGATCACAAGTCTACATGTGCCTAAATACAAATTTAGCTTTTTTTGATCGTTACCTCAGAACTCTTGAGTTTATTGATGTGTGTGGAGTATTGCATTAATTCTTTTTTAAAATATTTTTATTGTAATTAATAAAAAGGTTACATGATATTTGCCAGATAGAAGGTGCATTAATTCTTATTCTAAGTAATTTGATTAAAATCCTGAGAGGCAATGTTTCTCTTTTTAAATATTAATTAACTACTATATTTCCAAAACTACTATTTCCAATCCCAGGAGGACCTTTTCTAAAATGATATAACACATTCAACATGTAATAATGATAACACTGACAGTCAATTGGGTTTATTTCATGTCTTCTTAGGAACTCAAAATCCTTGGACTTTTTCTTACCTGTAATGTGGAAATCACATAGAGAAGATATGTACTCATTTTTCACATATTATGCCCTAAAAGACAATGTACATTGAAATATATAAATTGTGTTTTCATGCTCATCACTGCATTTTTATGTGAATTCTTATCTAAAATGTTGTTTTGCTTTTCTTCCTCTTCTTTTTCTGTTTTGTTGGTTGTGGGGCTTAAACTCAGGTCGTGGGTGCTATCATCCAAGGCTAGCACCTCTACTTTCTTTCTTTCTCTCTCTCTCCCTCCCTTCCTCCCTCTCTCCCACATTTCTTTCTTTCCTTTCTTTCTTTCTTTCTTTCCTTCTTTCTTTCTTTCTTTCTTTCTTTCTTTTTTTCTTTCTTTCTTTCTTTCTTTTTTTCTTTCTTTCTATCTTTTTTTCTTTTTCTCTCTTTGCAGTCGTGGGGCCTGAATACTGTCCCTGGGCTCTTCAGCTCAAGGCTAGCACTCTACCCTTTGAGCCACAGTGCCACTTCTGGTTTTCTGGTGGTTAATTGGAGATAAGAGTCTCATGGACTTTAATGCCTGGGCTGGCTTTGAACTATGATCCTCAGATCTCAACCTCCTGGGTAGCTGGGATTGCATGTGTAAACCACTGTGCCTGGCTACACTTGTTTCTTTACTTATCTGTTGCAATCTGACATGTAGACACAAATAACCAATTCCAGTGGACGTTCACTCATTTCATGACTTTTTCTAGTTTCCCATCTAACATCTGGTTTTGAATTCCTATTTCCAAAGAATCCTTTATTATGACACGTTGGCTGTTTTAAAGTATGTTTTTTTAATTTTTACATATTTGTTGATTGTCCCATTTTCCATTTATATTGATTTCACATTTCATATATCAGAACATATAATTTTCATTATTTTAATCTCCTTGAACTTGTTACAGTGTGGTTTGACACTGAACATATTATTTTATTCTGGAAAATGATTTTTATTGACTTGTTGGGTAATCTTCTGTACACAGACTGAGAGAATCATCTATTGATATTCAAAATTCACCAAAACTGCACTGCAGATTCTGTATTTTGCAATGACTTGACTAGAAAAATGGGATTCTTTTTTTTTTTGCCAGTTCTGTGGCTTGACTTTAGGGCCTGAGCACTGTCCTTGGGCTTTCTCATGGCTAGTGCTCTTCCACTTGAGCAACAGCACCATTTCTGGCTTTTTCAATGTATTTCATACCGTGCAATCAAGTCCTTGTCTTCATGATTGCTAGGCAGGCACTCTATCACTAGGCCGAACTCCGGGCCTGGTAAATAGGATTCTAATGTAAGATCTTATAACACAAGTTGAATAAGTACTCTGTAACCTAAAAAAAATATTTTAGATAAACATTGAATTGCATTAACCACTTAGTTGAATTTAATTATACTTATGTGGACTCTGCCGTATATAAATTTAAGATATTGGATATGTGTCCCATTTCATGGTTCTTATTTCTATCTTGACACTCAAAACTTGTAAAAATAATTGAACCAGTAATAACATATTGGTAGAAGTAATTCAGATTCATAACTATGAACTCTCACTTGGGAAAATTTTGAAGATCAAATAATATATCCAAATATGGAATTGATTCATATGACAATATGACATCCATCTGTCTCATGTAAATCTCTTCCTTGCATGCTGTATCCAAATAAAATAAAATCAGAAAAGTTAAAGAGACAAGGAGATATTTTTCAAAGCTTTTATAATAAAAAACAGGGATAGAAATAAGTTTAAACTCAGGTTTGCTGGAGCACAGATGGTATAAGTTTCTAAATGCAAGGAAACATTAGTGGAAAAGTATTACAGGACATTAGAGTCAAATCAGAGCCCAAATTCCATATCATAGAAGGAAGTCCCAGAAAAAAATCCCATAAGCTTTACTTTTAGAATATATTTTCTCCCCCTTAATTATCTCCTAATATATCTTTAAACATTTTCCCAGAAAAAATGTTAATTTTATCATATATAGTGAATAAAGGTATTGAGAATAAATTTAAAATCTTTTCTAGTCATGACAGATATCATGACTAGGAAAAAGTTTTGTTTGAATTAAGAGGAAGAAGACTGCAGTAAATACTAATAGATTAAATAGTAAATTGAGTCTAGATGATAAGCATCATTAAAGATATCTTTTAGACAGACCATTCATAATAAATGATATTTAAATGAAAACAATGAGAATTACTTGGCTTTCAAATCTCAAACTTGAATCAAGGAAGCTCTGCAAGCCATATGATCACATTAGAACTATTTAATTTTTTTCCTGTAATATTATTGTCTGTGTATCTCCTAAAGGAGAATACTTGTTTGTGGAAACTTTGAAGGTTTTAAGCAACAAAATAAAATGCTTTTCTTAACCTACTTAAAAGACCATATTGGCTGAGGGTTAGAAAATAAGCTGACTATGGAGAGAACAACAGTAGAAGTAGGGAGAAAACAGAATTTCAGGGGCCAGAGCACACAAAACTTCATTAAGCGATTGTGACTTCAGCTAGAGATATAACAATGAAGATGGAGTGAAACAGTCAGTTCTGGGTTTGCTTTACAAATAGAACTGACAGTTAGCAGAGATATTTTATGAAGGTAGATTTTATGAAGGAGAAATGAAAAGCATAGTCTTGTAGTTTGGGTGTAAGCAATCAAGTAGAGATAAGTGCTATACAGATGGAGAAAAACAAAGAGACCACGTGGTGGAGATACACACTTGAAATTTACTAGTGTAGAGATATTAACTTAAATTTTGGATTTCTTTGGAGAAAAAATATTGACAAAGAAGTGGGATTTGGAGTAGATTCTGTAAAAGAAATTTGAATCAAAAGGGTGGAAATAAGCTAGGTGAGCTGGCTTAATTCTAAATTCCTAGCGACTTGAGTGACAGAATGAAGAAATTGCTGGGAAAGAAAAATTTCACAAGACTCCATCTCATCAAATAGAGAAGCACAGTGACATACATCTGTAATCCTAGCTATAAGTGCAATGACCAAGTGCTAGGATTACAGGCAGAAACCTGCCATTTTCTGCAACTTGGGAAAACACAAGTTAGAGCATCTCAGCCCAAACTGGCTTGGGCATAAGTTAAGACCCTTCCAACATAAGGCAAACATAATAAAATAACACAAAAACAACCAACAGAGTCAAAATGACTAGCATAGCAAGGGGTTAGAACTTATAAAAGTCATAAAGCGCTTACCTGTCAAGTATGAGTTATTAGTCCAATCCTCTGTATTATTAAAAGGAGGGAATAATTTTGCAAAAATTACATGAGAATTTAGGTAAAAACCCACAGAATCATCTATTTGGCTTGTAACTGAACTGATGAATAAAGTTTGGGTAATGGTTGGGTAGGAATTCACATTGGAGAGGTTAAGGGAATACATGGGAGGTAATATGTGATAACAGGACCTGGTAGAAATGTTCTTGGAGAATTTTTCTTCTCTTTTTCCTCATAGATTTTTTTAAAAAAAATTTCTATTTTTTATTTTATTGTTGGTGTGATGTAGAAAGGGGTTACATTCATCAGGTAGTGGGTACATTACTTCTTCCCATGGTTTTTCTCTCACTTTCCCTCTCCTCACCCCCTCCCACTTGTGTTTCCCTTACCTTTTGTTTTTCAAATAAACATTTTACAATGTACTGGGTACCACATTCTGATACAGTAACAGCATGAGATAAACTATAAGGGGAAAAGAAGAGAAAAAAATAGCTTCACATAGTACATTTAGAACAACAATCACAAAGATAAACCTCTTATTTCCATATCCTGAAGTTTCATTTCGCTTAGCCTCATTCTATGTACATAGCTTTTAAGCTATTGTAATCCTCCACTAGGAGGATCCTGGATGTATACTAGTTGTTACAAATGAGGAAAACCATGGAGTCTGTGTTACTTTGGGTGTGGCTTACTTCACTTAATTGTCTCCTATTTCTTCCTATAAAAATCCTGGATGTCTAAATTCATTTTTCACTGGTGAATGTGGTTAGCATTAACCTTTTAAAACTGTCTGTCCCTGATATTTGGAAAAGGGTTTATTGAGGAAAAATTGCACTTTTTGCTCTTTTGCCCTTTTCACCTTTACTCTTTCCTGTAACAATGGTTGGGAAATGGTCTGATCATCTTTCAGGTGGGTGAGGGTCTCTTGGACTGAGGCTGGTGTTGCCGCTCTCTCCTCCCCTTTCTCTTTCTCTCTCTCTCCCTTCTCCCTTGCCCACCCTTGGATTTAAATTCTAGGCAGTCTTTTTTTTTGACAGGATGTTTTTTTTTAAAATTACTGCTTTGCCACAAGAAATGGCTATTTTTTTAATTTCATTTTGAGATTTGTCTTCATTCCCTAATTTCAAAGGATGTTCCTCCAAAGATAGTTGTTCTTCAGACCCTCCATCTTGGATGGATGGGTTTTTAATACATGGTAAGCAATTGTGAACCCAACACTGTAATTAGCATTTGAGTAGCACATTAGAGTACTCTGCCAAGAACTGGCTCCTGAATAATGGTGATGAAAGTCCTGGCTACTTCCCTGGAGATAGATTCAAAGCCAGAGATCCTAATGATTCCCATTGTCTCTATCCTAGCACACAGTGATCCTGGTTAATGAGGGAAACTAATACTCAGTACCATTTTGAAGGACTGGGTAAAGATTACTGTATTCTCAGCTAGAATGTAGTCAGCATTGTCAGCTGGGAAAAAAAGCGAATGGGCTAGGATAGTTTTATCGACCTACTTTCTATAGGAGTCTGGAAAAATCAGCACAAAGTAGATGACTTTAATTGGAAGGGATTAATTGTGGGTTGTAAATAACATGTGGGATAAGAGACTCATTAAAGGTTATTTGTGTCCAAGGAGTACTGTGTTGAGGGACATTTTATTTCCCAGAGATTTCAAAAAAAAAATCATGTGTAATAGTTTTAATATCACAGTATCATAAGGAAAAGATGTAACATATAGTTGTTTTTTATATTATTCCCTACAGCATTATAATTGTTCAACAATCACCAATGATTTACCCAGAGCAGACACGAGGACAGCCCAGCTGAGGCCTTATTACAAAGACCCTCAACTTCTCTGCTCACACAAAACTCATTTTTACATAATACTCAAAGTTTTGTTCCTATTATTCCTTTTCACTTCCTTTGTTCTTTCTCTTTTCTAATCTTTGCTACTTGAAATTAATCTCATTTTGACATTTAATTTTAAGTATCTAAAATTTTTCCTAATGACTTTATTATTATTCTTTCTTAATATTTGCAAATTTGAATAATCTTCTCATTATGATTTTGAAATCTTTAATGAAGGTGTTGGGGAAAAATAAGGATTCAATCATAACCTAATCTACCATTTTTATTATTTTTGTTGCTAATAAAAATTTCAATCAATCTAAAGGTGCTCATTTCCAAGCTAATGTGAATTAATTTCTCAAAGTATGTGGCATGATCTCATAACCTTAAAATTTCTCAGTCATTTCAAGAGCCTCCAGCATCACTATTAATGATTATATAAATAACCTTTAGTTTTGCATATCTGTTTTCCTAGTTAAGCTGTTTTCTTAACTCAGAGAATCGATGTTCATAAAGCAAATGTCAAGCTGAAATTAATACGCTTAGAAATAAGCAGCATGGTAGTGAAGTGCAGTCATCAATTGCAAAATGCCACTGAGAAAAGACTTCCTGCACTCTGAGAATTTAAAGATAACTAAAAAATGCTGAGACACAGTCCTGTGTCATTGCCTTTATCACTTCTGAGTGTGATGTGGTCTCACTGAACTCACAAAAAACTTATTTTCTGTTTTTCTTGTTTTTGATTTGCCAGCCCTGTGACTTGATGTTGGGGCTTTGGTGCTTACAACACTACATGGATATTAATTTGATTCTCACATTCACTAAATAGTGCACAATAGTCCATAATCTCTAAGGTAGTTTTCAACTTCATGACTGCATGTTCCATAAACACACATATTTGCAAAACCTTTATTAATTTGACACCTACTCTTTGTTTAAAATATCAGGGCAATAAAATTTTAGAGGAGCCTTAATTTTTTTTCTTACCAAATTATAGACTTGAAGCACATGTACCATTCAGGCATTGGAATATGAAACAAGGACAATTCCCAGAGAGGAGTGGATTCTAAGGTCAATTGTGGAGTCAAATTTAACATCTAAAGAAGCAATAGTGTCTGTTGGAGAGTATTCAAATGTCTGGTAACCATAGGTATTCTTTTAGCTTAGTGATCATGAGGGCAGGAATGGTAGAAATGTAGATACAAAATTTAACCTAATTCAATTTTTTCGTGACTTAGCTTTTTAAATTATTGTTTAAATTTTTATTGTCAGGGTAATGTATAGAGGGGTTACAGTTACATTCACCAGGTAGTAGGTGCATTACTTTTCACACATTGATACTCCTTCTCATGCTTTTGACCCCATTTCCCTCTCCCCACCCCCTCCCAATCATCTTGTTTTCCCCTTTCCCCTTCCTATTTCAAATAATCAAACAAATGTATATACAATATACCAGGTAACAAAGTCAGATACAGTTAACATATGATATTAACCGAAGGGCAAAAAATGAGAAGAGAAATAACTATCCTTTGCTAGAATAAAGATTTCTTGTTAGTTACAAGCTGTGAAAATGAGAAGACATTGTTGTCTTGATATTGCAGTTTTAGATAGACTTGAGAGGCTCTATGTTTTCAGAGACTTAGAGAAGTTGCACAGTTTATTTTTTACTTTTAAAATTTTTATGGTGTAGGTGATATACAGAGGAGTTAAAGTTATATAAGTCTGGTATTGAATACATTTCTTTTTAAACAGTGTCACTGCTTCCCTCATTTTCTCCCAACTTTTTCCCTCCTCATCTCCGGTTTGCTCCCCTCACATTGTACAGTTCATTTCCACCACAGTGTCTAGTGAGTATCACTGCTGAATTAGTTCACGCTTGGTCCCATCATTTCTGTGCTTCTATGGTTTATTTAAAGAAGGAAAGGTCAGGAGAAGAAGATAAGTCAGAAAATGTGGATCTATGTTTCTGAAAAAAAAAGTTACTTATTTGCTCCAATTATAGTAGACATTCAAGTACTCAGTACTGAGATTGTGGCAAGAGCTATTTCTTAAAAAATGATATCAGAAACAGAAAAAACTGACCAGGTCATAAAAGAAGAAAATGTATGCACCCTTGAGCTACAGAGTGCAGGATGATTTTGCCACATTCAACCTGTTCTGCAAGACCAAGGGCTGTATGTCAACTCATCCTTCTCCCCAGATCACATCCCAGAAGCAGCATCTGCAGAAACAACCAACCATCAGTTTTCAACACACAGCTTGCCTTTTGCTTTGCAAAAGGTCAGGTGGAAAAATGCGCAGAACTGGGGGAGCCTGAAAAAAAAACCAGAACTAATTCAATCATAGGCTTAAATACAAAGGCTCTGAAGACTAAAAAGTTTATAAAATGTCCAATGTTTAAAAATTTTGACAGGCAGTTTTCTACCTTAAACTTTTGAAGCAAGTCTACTCGTCCTTCTTTTTCTACCTCTTTTGATGGTAAATTCTTCCCCCTTCTCACTCCCACCCCTTTATCCCACTGAACTACTCAGCTCTGGGTTTCTATTAAGAATTCTCTGAACTTTTATTTCTCCATAAGAAAATCTATTTGATTATGACTTCATTTGTGTTTGACCTTGTTGGACAAGAACCTTGAAGGTCTAAAAAGGATTTTAAAAAATTGAGACAGCTTTATTTTTGCTTTTTGTTTTTATTAGAGGTTAAATGTAATCAATAGAGTTTGATAGTCTAAGTCAGAGAAGCATAATTTTTATGCTAGTGAAGGCTGCATCATGAGACTTTAGCAACAGCAATATCAGAACACCACAAATTCACAAGTTAAAGATATTAGTAAATTCTAACCACTTAAGCTTCTTTTAAGAATCCCAGGTTGAAGGTAGAATCTACTTTTCTTAATTACTTAGGCTCCTAGGACAACATTCAATCTTCAACTAGCAGGATTAGTAGGAGTATTTATTTATGAAATTCCTCCTTTTGTTTCATATTCACTAGCTTTTAATTTATCTGGTCTAATTTAAGAATTATTTTTTCCAGGAATGAGAGTATATTATTAATAAAAATTACTCAACATTTTACATAATAGCATGCAGCCTTACCCTTCATACTTGCTTATTTCTGAGAAGTTATGTATACTGCCTGCTGCTTTTTAGGGAAACACATGGCAACCAAGAGTCCACTGCTTAAGACCATTGTTTTGAGAAATCAGCTTTTTTAAGGAAACAGATGATGCAGTTTTTAGAAATATCTAGAAAAGAGAGAATCTCACTGCCAGCAGTGCATATAATATGCTGCCCAAAACAATCAAGGACATATTTACAAAACTGATGAGCAGAGGTCTGGAAGTTTAACCTAGTGGTAGAGTACTTGCCTAGCCTGCACGAAGACTGGGGCTCAATTCCTCGGTACCACATAGGTAGAAAAAAGCCAGGTCCTGAGTTCAAGCACCAGGACTAGCAAAAAAATGATGAGCAGAGGTAGTCAGTTTATCAGGTATATGCATTGGTGTGTTTTTATGGACACACACCTATTAAAAACACATACACAAAAAGTAGCTTTATTTTCTCACATAGAAAAGACTTCTGGAGCCGGAAGAGACACCGCGTCGCCCATGCCCTTTCTTTTCCAGCCAGCCAGCCTTGGCCTCGGATCCAGAAGCCGCCCTGATGTTGATGCCCAAGAAGAACCGGATTGCCATTTATGAACTCCTTCTTAAGGAGGGGGTTATGGTGGCCAAGAAGGATGTCCACATGCCCAAGCACCCAGAGCTAGGAGACAAGAATGTACCCAACCTTCACATCATGAAGGCCATGCAGTCTCTCAAGTCTCGAGGCTATGTGAAGGAACAGTTTGCCTGGAGACATTTTAATTGGTACCTAACCAACAAAGGCTTCCAGTATCGCCAGATTACCTCCATCTGCCTCCTGAGATTGTGCCTGCTACCTTGAGCCGCAGCCGACCTGAGACTGGCAAGCCTTGGCCCAAAGTCTGGGGGATGAGAGGCCTGCAAGACTCAGAAGAGGTGAAGCTGACAGACACCTACAGACAGAATGCTGTACCCCATGGTGCTGACAAGAAAGCCCAGGCTGGGGCTGGGTCGGCAACTGAATTTCAATTTAGACGTGGATTTGGTCGTGGACAGCCACCCCAGTAAAGATGGAGAGGATTATTTCGTGTTGAATAAACTTGTAGCCAGAAAAAAAAAAATCTTCTGGACTTGGGAGCTACAAAATTTACATTGGTAATAAAGTTACAAACTGATCAAAATCCAATATTAACATCTCCCTTTAAGTTGTAACAAAATTAAGAGTATTGTTTTATTTTCTGTCTAAAATTTAAAAATATTTTTGAAAAAGAACAATAATTTTTATACAGCCTACCTTTGATGAGAAAACTGTCTGAAAAACAATAAAATTATCCCAGATGCAAGCAAATGGCCTATTTCCAAGTGTATTGAAAAAAATTAACATTCTGATCAGTCTCTGGCAAGTCATATTCCATTAACACAAAAGCATTTACAATAAAAATCTGTACAATGAAAAATTTTAGAAAGCTCTAGGTGATATGAAACTTATTTTGGGAAGTAATTTACTCAATTAATTTCTGATACAGAGTCTGGCTGTCTCTTGAAAAATGTATTCTTCATTTACCAAATATTCATTGAATGCTTCTATGCCAGGCACTGTGTACAGGAATTGAGAACATAACTGTGTGAAGATCAGAGAAAATTTCCTCTCTTGGATACTGGAGGCAGTCAATCAATCAATCAACATACATTACATCCCATAGTGATGCGCAGTATAGATAAAAAAGAAAGCACAATAATGAAAAGAATGACAGCTTAGAAATGGATGAATTTGTATTATGTTTGCATATATGTGTATGTGGGAGTATGTATGGATCTATCTTTTCTCATAAAGATTTTCTGATGAGGACATTGATTTCAAAGGAAGAATAGACAAGAACCCTGAAACTGTGTAGAATATCTGAAGGCTGAGAAATTAAAAAACATGCACCTGCTAACATAGAATCATGCTCAATGGGACTCTAGTGTAGAATAAGGATATGAATCATCTTCAGAGGGATAGTCGATGCTATCTTTAAGTTTCATAAAAATTCCAAGCAGTAATTGACCTACGAGAATTTCTCATGAGAAATTAAAATGCATATTATGAAGGCTGTGCTTACTACCTAATTATTGATTTGTGACTTCTTCGCTAGCTCATAACACTATGCAAAGGTTAAGTCCTGTGTTCATACAGAACTCATAGTTCCCAAGAAAACATGGTCAGTTTATTGTCCTTCTAAAGTATCCTTCTTTTCCTCTACTAATCTCATCTCACTTGACATATGTTGATTTCTTCTCTGACCAGTGTCACTACTTGCTTGTCATTGGTCTTGATAAATTAGAACTCCATGCATGGAGAATTTTATTTCCTGTTTCTCTCATATATATCTCAGACATCAGAAATCTACTTCTTCATGGTTGAAGAAGACTTAATAATCTATCTCAATTTTATCCCCAAAGGAAAATCTCCTGTGGGTTCTGTCCAGAACAACCTCCCCTCATTCTATCATTCCATCCACCAACACACAATAACCATTAAGCCTAGGGAACAAGATCATTTCATTTCACATTTTCCTCTTCCGCCAGACATGATCTCTGGAAATGGATTAGAAAGATCTTTTGTCTGATCCTTTACTGTTCTTTTATTTAAGTTCTAAGTTTTCTGTCTATTTTCCTTTAGAGATTTGTACTGACATCTCAAATCAAAGTTTTGGAACACAAGCTCTATGTTCTTTCCCCCAAAGTACAGCTTTTATATTAAAAAAAAATCTTTGGCTTTCTAAACTGTTATTTTTTTCCTCATGGATGTCAAAAGCCTTCTTAGAGATTCAAAACCTGGCTAATTGGCTGTCGATTTCCAAGTTTGGGATATGTAGGGAAATTTCCTATGGGCAAATTTAAATTGGGAACAAAGAACTTCTGTGCTAGAATATTTAAAGCCTTTTATTCCAGGTTAAGATAAAGCAGAAATTGTTCAGTTACATACATAGTGTGATTAAAGAGAACTGTTTTCACTACTTTTATTAACATCAATTAGTTTTACAAGAGGATTTCATTCTGATGTGTCCATGAATGCATACAATGTAGTCTGATCAACCTGACTCCCCATCATGTTCTCTTCCCTCTGTCTCCATTCCCCAGGCAACCTTAGCAAGCTCCATTGTTCTATTTCCATACTTGTATATAAAATAGTTTGAACATACCCACCCTTTATGATTTCCCTCCTCATTCCCACTAGTACCTGCCCTCTGAACATTCATTTTATTGGTACTTTCTGCAACTTCACTGCATATTTTCTTTTTTCTTGTTAAATATTCATTTTAATTGTTATTGTTAAGGTGATATACAGAGGGGTTACAGTTACATAAGTCAGTTAATGAGTACATGTCTTTTTTAAGTTAATTTTTTAATTGTAATTAATAGAAGGTTACATTATATTTGCCAGATAAAAGGTGCAGTACTTCATAAACATTGATCTCTATGAACAGATACAATCAATTTTGGACTTGTTTACTTCCTCACACATCCTTTTCTTGCCCTCTCACAATCCTCTCAAGTCCACAATCACATGTGTTCATTAGCATAACCTTATTTGTATTTAGATATATATATATGTTTAGCTATTATGTCTAGCATTCATATGACTTTTCAAAAAATGCCAATTTGTTCTTTCTTAAGCAATCTGCTTACTTCACTTAACATTATCTTCATTTCCCTATAAATGATGTTTGCATTCTTCTCTGTATTCATTCTTCACTGCATACATAAACCTAGTTTTCTTTTTTTATATTTTTTATTGTAATTAATAGAATGGATACATTATATTGACAAGATAGAAGGTGCCTTACTTTACAAACATTGATACCCTTTCTCATGTCTTGGTCCCCATTTCCCTCTCCCTCCCCCCATCCCTCATCTTGTTTTCCCCCTTCCCTATCCTATTTCAAATAACCAAATAAGCATATATACAATATATCAGACAACAAGGTAAAATACTGAACAATATGAGATAACCAAGGGACAGCAAAAGAGATGAGAGATAACAGTATATTAAGGACAACAATCACTCGTTACATGGCTTTTGTTTCTATATCCTGGAAGTCCTTTTATTATCATCCTATATGACCTTATGTATCTAGTAAACCTAGTTTTCTTGATCTCTTATTCAAATATAATGCCTCCAGGGTATTTTCACAACTTGACTACTATGAATAGTGGTAGAATAAACATAAACATGCATTGGCCTTTACTGGATTCTTACTTAGTTTCTATATATGTCTAGGAGTGGTATTACTGAATTTTGTGGTAATTCTATTTTGATTTTTTAAGGAATGTCCATAATAATTTTCATAATTATTGAAGTAGTTTAGAAATGTTTTTTTCCTAATATTCTCACCCAGTATTTTTGTTGTATTCTTGATTATAACTATTCTGATTATAACTAGAATGAGAAGGAATGAAATAAAATCTTAATGTCATTTTGATTTGCATTTTAGGGCACTGTCCCTGAGCTCTTCAACTAAAGGCTAGGGCTCTACTCCTTGAATCACAATACTGGTGGTTAATTGGAAATAAGATACTCATGGAGTTTCATGCCCAGGCTGGGTTTGAACCCTAATCCTCAGATCTCAGCCTCCTAAGTAGCTAGGATTACGGGCTTGAGCCAACATGCATGGCCTCAATTGCTAGCTTTTTCCCAGAGCTTTTCTCGTAAAAGAATTTTAGGTTTTCGTCAAGGCCTTTTCTATATTCACTATGTTGATCTTGTTATTATTCTGTCTTTAATTCTGTTTATGCACTGTTATTTATTTATGTATATATTTTGAAATAAATCTTTCATACTTGGAAGTAAGGCAACTTGATTATGTACTATAATATTAATTTGGTTTGCGTATATTTAGAGAATTTTTGAATCCATATCCATAGAATACCTCCATCTAGGTAACATATTCTTCAGACCTTAATGTCTGATCCTTCAAGATCCAACACTTTGATTTCTATAAAATATTCTCTCAGACAAAAATATTCATTTGATTTCTTTATAGTACTGTCAGAGAAAAACAAAGATGACTTTGGAGTAATATTCTCCAGCACGGAAAAGTAAATGCATTTCTCAGTGTCTGTGACAGGTTTGACTGTTGAAAGCTTTGTCCTAAGTGTGGTAATTGTACTTGACAACATTCAGTCCCATTTCATTACCATATAGTTATTTCTTTATAAAGCTATCTCATCTGACATATAATTTTTAATATTATGTAGTTAATAATGATGAAAAAGCCTACATTTCCAGCCCTGACTCTCTAGTCTCAGCTACATATCTAAACATTTATCTACAGAGACTTTTGTTAGATGTTTCATAGTTGCTTCTATTAAAAATGAACAAAATTGAACTACTTTCTCCAATTTTCTTAGCATTCATAATCAAATTTTATCAAGTTATAGGCTGGAAAGCTTTCAAAATTGAATATTCATGAGAAATGAAAAAAAAGAAATGCAGTAAATTTTACTTCCTGATGCTACTTTATCTTTTTGAATTATTCTAAATGAATTCTTACAAATACCTCCCTTGTTCACTAAATATCAACCCTACATTATTTGTGTGATATTTCCTGGTTGATAAGATTTTCCTTAAGAAAAATGAGATTTCTTTAAGAAACCCTTCAATATTTTCTTTATTTACTTCAAGGGAAAAAAACAAACAATGTTTGTTTGCTTAATACTTAAACAAATACATATGTCAACATCTCTCTATAGCTGTCTTTCTCATTCTATGTGCATATATATATGTATATATGCTATATAAATATGTATGTATAGTGTTTGAGTGTGAGTGTGTATATGTGTTTGAATGAATAAACTATCTGAGTTTTGTATCAGGTATTCAGATTTGTTGGATATAAGTTGAGGCCCAAGGAATTTGAATGTTAGCCACCACTGGAGTTAATTGGAAGTCCTTGAAACATCCATTGTGAAAGTGCTGTATGTAAGTGACGTCTTTTTGTCTACTTTTCCCTCAGAAAACAGCACATTGCCAGTGCATCATGCAGTACAAATCTACTAAATAAGTGAGTGAATCTGTACCTGTTTTTTTTCAGAATTAGTTACAACTCACTGTCAGCTGCAATAACACAAAAAACAAAATATGAAAGTGTGTTTCTCTTGTCACGTATTTGCATATTTTAGATATTGACTAGGTTGCTTCGTGCTAACAAATGGTGCAAAACCAGGACTGGACATAAATTTTCTGAGTCATCTGAACATAGTGAACAATTCAAGTTGCATGAAAAAAGTCAAAGATTATGTTCATATTAAATTGATAAATGATATAAGAATTACCTTCATCTTAAGAGCTATCTACATATCTATAAGTGGCTTGTTGCTTGTTTTAGTATTAACTTAAAATTTCTCATTTAGCATTTAATGTCTGTATATCTGTCTTTCTAGGTTAAGAATCTATACAATTAGCTCTAATAGAAATCTAAATTTAGAAATCTAAGAAGTCTATTAATAGGTTGAGTAAAAAAAATCTGCATTTGTCTCACCATTTTGTTGTTCCCCTTTCCTTTTCCAAATCAGAAAAATGTATATGCAAGACATGTACCAAAATAAAAAACTGAGACAACAGAGGATAAACCAAAGGGGGAAAAACAAAAAATAAATAACTTCACACACCACATTTAAAAAGTGTTCAGATAAAGGACAAAAGGTGAACCAATGCAATAGTGATACAACTTGAGGTTAGAGAGGCTGAGGGGATGGAAAGTGGGAGTAAAATGAGAGAGGGGGTAACCATGTTCCACAAGAAGTGTAATCATTACCTTAGTAAAGGAACAGTAACCCCTGCACTTTGATTTCTAGTCTCTTTGTTGTCTGAGCCTTACATCCCTTCACAGCCTTACAAAGGTTTTGAAACTGATGAGAGCAAACACCAAAAGACTGAACATTTCTGAAAACAACTGAATAACCTTTGTCCCTACCTTGTACCTTACTTCCTCTTTTTTTCTTCTCTTCAACATGTAACGGTTCAGACAGTTGAATCTTCCAAAAGCCTTACAATGACAAGGTTTCTTAAAACTCTGCTTACATTTTTCTGTGCCTTAATGTGATATCTCAAGTTTTACTTCATTGAAGATACTGTTACCCCCTCCTCTTTATTAACAGACAATTCTCTCAATTCTGTTTTATATGTACCTGTACTGCTGGTTTTTTTTTCTTTTCCATGTGTAGACCCTTTGTGACATTTCTTACTGAAAGATAAGATCCCAGATCACTTAACACATAGTAAATTTTTAACCTGTAATAACATGGGCAGCAGAGATGAATGTAGTTGCTAACATTTAACACCACCCACACACTTGAATACACTTGTATTTTTGCCAAATTTTCTTGTTTATTGACACACATTAACATAATATTTGAATTTAAATTTCAGAATCGAATGAGTTCTTATAATTCTCTGAAAACTTCCTAGCACACTTGAGAAATGTTCCATTGTAGATGATGGAGTTTACCACTTAAAAAAATATTGCAAAGGCTGGTGGCAAGGCTCAGTTGGCAGAGAACAAGCCAGTGAGTGAAAGCTTTAGATATTGAGTTTGAGTCCTGTTCTCAGAACTTAAGAAGAAAGAAAAAAAGAAAGAAAGAAAGACGGACAGACAGACAAAAAGAAAGAAAGAAAGAAAGAAAGAAAGAAAGAAAGAGAAAGAAAGAAAGAAAGAAAGAAAGAAAGAAAGAAAGAAAGAGAAATAACCAACCATTTGGCTGGGCTTAGGTGGCTTGGCTGGTCTATAATCCTAGCTATTCAGGAGACTGAGATCTGAGTATCTCAATTCAAAGTCAGTTGGGTTAGGAGAGTCCATGAGTTGCATTTCTCTAATTTAACACCATGTTACTGTATATGTTGTTGCTACCTGATACATTGTATATAAGTTTACTAGTTTATTAGAAATAGGAAAAGGAAGAGGGGAAAATGAGATGATTGGGAGGGGGTGGTGGGAGGGAAATAGGGACAAAAACATAAGAAGTGGTATCAGTGTGTGAGAAGTAACACACCTACTAACTGTTGAATGGAACTGTAACCCCTCTATACATTACCTCGATAATAAAAAATGAAAAACATATATATTCCTATGTAAATGAATGTTTGCATTAAAAAAAAACCTTTTAAGTGCTTACATGGAACTCTGGCTCAACTGATAAAATGTTAGACTTGAGCACAAAAGCTTAGGGAGAGTGCCAGGCCTGAACTCAAGCCCTGGGACAGTCACATTAAAAAACATAAGCCAAAAAGAAAACAAAACAAAAAACAAAACTTGTATCCAGCATCTCCATTATTTTAGCTCTAGGTCCAAGCATCAGCAAGAGAGGAATGTGGGTATCCCTTGCTGTCTTAACCATGCTGTGCTTATCACTACTACCCACTCAGTGAACAATGGCTTTTCATAAAATGCTGATAAGATTGTGAGCAATTCTGTTGCTTTCTATCTTGTACTTGCTATCAATGCTCTTTAACAAGGTTTTTCAGCATGAATTCCTGGTTTCTAATTTAGGATCAAAAAACAGCATCCTGCATCAACCAAATGGCTGTTCCTTTCTTGTATGAATGAACTGTGCTCTTTATCTCTGATAAATGATATATGTATTTTGTTCTCTCTCTCTCTCTCTCTCTCTCTCTCTCTCTCTCTCTCTCTCTCTCTCTCTCTCTCTCTCTCTCTCTCTCTCTCTCTCTCTCTCTCTCTCTCTCTCCTTGCTTTTCTTTCTTTTGTGCTGATCCTAGGGCTTGAACTCAGGATCTGGGCACTTTCCATAAGCTATTGTGCTTGTGCTCATGACTAACATCCCATTATTTTCATTACTTGAGCCACAGATCCACTTTTACCTTACTTGTTTGTTTATTTAATTTATTTATTCACTATTTATTTCTTTACTTATGACCCTTAATTGAAAATACAAGTGTCACGGGCTTTCCAGCCCAGGCTGGCTTTGAATCAATGATCCTAAGTAGCTAGGATTATACACATCACCCACTGATGTCTGCAATATATTCTTTTTTATTTTTCCCCATTACCCAGTTATGTGTCATATCTCAATTCAAAGTTCTTTTTGTCAGATTTTTCTTGATTACTTCATTCCAAATTTAAATTAGGCTTATTTTCCTATTCTCAATGAGTCCTATTTATTTATTTATTTATCATTGTGTGTGTGTGTGTGTGTGTGTGTGTGTGTGTGTGTGTGTATGTATGTTCACTTTGTTCTTTTTATGCAACTCATTCAAATCCTTTTCTCTTGAAAGGTCCATAAAGCAGAACCATTTTTTTCCTCATCATTTTATGCCTGGAGCCCAATATGTGTTTTGTCCTAAGGAGAGCCTACATATTTTTGGATGAGCAAATAAATGAATAAATCACCTTTTTATATATCACCTTCCTTTCAGCCTATGACAGTGATTTGAACTGTATGTTGTATACGATGTACTTGCCTTGATGAAGATACCTGTTGATTTTAAAAAACTCAATCTTTTTTTCTCCACTACTTGGAAATGTATCTGAGATAGAGTAGATGCATGATGATTATTTCCTGAATGAGCATATGAATATGATATTAATGTGAACAGCAAGGAGTGCAACATGTTTGCACATATGGTTTGAGAAAGGTAGATAAAGTGGGAAAGAAACAGGCTGATTGCTTGATAATTGGCTGTAATAAGCTTATATTTTACACTTTAGATTAATAGAAAATATAACAATCACAGAAAATGGAGTTTGGCATTATTGGGTAAGGAGACATAAGTTGAGAAAAGTTTTCCAATTTTCTACCAGACAGATTTTCACTGGCAGTCTTTCCTATAAATAACCCATAGACAGGCAGAAGACCATTCTTAGTCCTCAACAGATCTTTTACTAAAACAGGAGTGCCTCTAAGAAGGAAAGTTCAAGATGTCTTCTTGTTTTACCATTAAAAATAGTTGATGGGGTGCCGGGAGTTGGCCTAGTATGCACAAAAACCCAGTTCGATTCCTTGGTATCACATACATAGCAAAAGGTGCTGTGGCTCCAATGATAGAGTTCTAGCCTTGAGAAAAGCCCAAGGACAGTGCCCAGGCCCTGAGTTCAAGCCCCAGGACTGGCAAAAAAAAAATAAAACAGTTGATGGGAACTAGACAGTCACATGTCATCTATTGATTAATGTGGAAAGAGTTGGTTTTTATAGAAAGTATTTCATCTGGACACTAGTGCACATGCCTGTAATCCTTCCTGCCCAGGACACTGAGATCTAAGGACTGTGATTTGAAGCCAGCCTTGGTAGTACAGTTGGAACTAGAGTGGTTTTAGTGGTGAGTGCTAGCTTGGAGCAGCAAAGTTCAGAGATAGTGCCCAGTACCCTTGTTGAGTTCAAGCCCCAGAACCAGTATAAAAAAATAATAAAAGAAAAAGGAAAAGGCAATTTCAGATAATTTTTTATTCAGGAAAGCACCATCATAACTTATCATTTGGATCAAAATCTATTAATAAACTCCTACAACTATGTTGGGAAGAGAAATTTAGGATTAGGTAACAGTATTAAATTGAAAGGTTCTTAAGATTTGGTGAACAAAAACAATAAATTTAGGGGAAAATGTATAGCTGGGCCATGCTCCCACTGCTGTATCTGCTTTTTGCTACATCTTGAGGCAAAAGAAATGAATGAAGGCAAGATGTATAATGTCACACTTCATTAATATAAAAAGAATGACAAGCGAAATAAAAACATAAACAACATTTAATCAGGATAGAATGGTGAATCATTTTCTACCTTCTTTATAGCCCTACTCTCTCATTTGATTCACTGTTTTTTCACTTAGTTTTTTTGACCATAGGCATACTGTTTTCCTTTTATTTTAAACTTCCAATTACTGAAATATAGAAAACTTAGATCATATGGAATTTTAATATGCCCTACATCCTATTTCTTTCATTACTGACATATTACTATCCTTATTTATATAAAAAGAATAGTAGTGATAGATCTTCCCATACTATTATTATCACTAAAGCCCCAAATCATTCTTGGGACTGTGTGTATGATAAATTTGTGGTCTGTCATGGGGCTTGAACTCTGGGCTT
Organism: Megascapheus bottae; assembly: GCF_031878675.1. NCBI lineage: Eukaryota > Metazoa > Chordata > Mammalia > Rodentia > Geomyidae > Megascapheus > Megascapheus bottae. The sequence continues at coordinate 55,348,527 of NC_143513.1, read as the reverse complement.
GGACACTGTCCTTGAGCTCTTCAGCTCAAGTTTTACGCTCTACCACTTTGATCTGCAGCACCATTTCCTGTTTTCTGTTTGCTAATTGGAGATAAGAGTTTCAAGGCCCTTTTGTGCCTGGGCTGGCTTTGAACTCATTCTCAGAGTCTCAGCCTTCTAAATAGCTAGGATTACAAGCATGAGTCACTAGTGTCCCCATAAATTTGTGACACTAACTGTATATTTTTACTAGTAAACCAATATTAGTATTTTATTTACTAAAATTTTGTTTCTTAGCTTTTTCCTTAATGTCACATTAGGATCTTTTTTTACTCTGACAGTTTCTGAACAAGATTTCTGTTTAAAGAACATTACAGCTTTGAGGAAGTCTGGCCAAGTATTTCATAGTCAAAGTAAAGAGTTTCATGAAGGAAAATGTTTTCTCATGACAATGTTTTCTCTGAGTGGTTAACTAAAGGGTGCATAGAATTTTCAACATCTCATGGAAAAGGAGCATACTAACCAAATGATATTGCTCTTGATGCTGGCCTTGATCATCTGAGAGAGGTTGTTTGTCCAAGGATTATCACAATATAGTTTCTAATTTTGTGACCCACTACTGTATTGTCTGAAAGGAAGTGGCTGTGTAGGTGCTTTAGAGTGGAGGTAGGCCACTTGAAGACAGAAGATATTATTTAGAATCCAAAAGAAATATGCATTTTTTGTCTCCCACAGAATGATTCATAATTTTATGGTAGGCAATGATTAATAATATATATTGACCAAATAATTTCAAATTTTGTTGGCTAAGTGGTTACATATTTTGGGTATTAGGGTGCTCTTTAGAGTGGGTTGCTGTACTTCTATGCTATATTGCAATAGAATGTCGTGTGTGTGTGTGTGTGTGTGTGTGTGTGTGTGTGTAGAGATAGAAAGAGTTGTTTCCTTATTTTCTTACAGTAAAAATGTTCTAGGCTTATCTTATATACTTATTACTCCAACGCCCAAATAATCCATCTTTACAATTATCATAATTCCTTTATTGGAAAATGAAGAATGGTGTTAGAAACCAAGATTTGTTGTTAAGTATACTGCGTTATTACTGGACTGTTTTTCTTTTAGGCTCTTTTAGAAGACTGAGTAAAAAAATTATGTTTTACTAACTAATCTATCTGTCTATACTTCTAAAACATGTAGCCATTTTTCCAAGTTAAGTTGAACATGAGATCTTGTAGTTCATTCTAGAATAATAGCTCTTCTTATCTGTAAATTCATACTTCCAAAGTAAGAAGCTACTTAAAATTTCCATTTCAGTTACATGGATAGCAGTATCTGAAGTGATAATTCTTAATACCACTAGTAAAACATTATCAACTGATTACGGTGTTTATATGCATTCATTTTTTCTATAGCTTTATGAATTCCCTCCAAAACTAGTCCTCTCACATCCTCACAATCGATTTGACTGCATGCATTTGTGCAATGGTTGGATTCTCTTGTCACAATCAATTCCTTCTCAATATTCCCTTGATACCTTAAAAACCTTTAAAAAGTATTTCCATACAGTATTTCCAAACTAAGTCTAGTTTGTGGTATAATGTTCTGGGAATATTCACAAATGGACAATGTCATTTCCTTTCTTATAATACATAACAATCCTTTTGGCCTGAATATCTGTTGCACATTGCCTAATTCTTGGTAGAAATGGCCAAATATATATTATCTATATTTCAGTCCACCTAACTCAGTTTTTTTGTACTCCCACTTCTCTTGTACTAGTACTAGGGCTTGAACTTTAGGCCTCATGCTGTTACTCAGCTTTCTTCATAATGGCTGGTGCACAGCTACTTGAGTTACAGCTTGAGTTTGACAATTTGTTGGTTAATTGAAGATGGAGTCTCACAGATTTTCCTGCTCTGGATGACTGGAGCCAAGCATTCATATTCTGTTATTTTGTTGGTCGTGGATCTTCAACTCAGGGCCTGAGCACTGTCAACCAGCTTTATTACTCAAGACTTACAACCTACCACTCTGATCCAAAACTGCACTTCAGGTTTTCTGGTGTTTAATTGACTTTCTTGACAGGGGTAGCTTTGAACTGTGAGAAACTGAAATCTCCACCTTCTGAGTAGGTAAGATTACAAGTGTGAGCCATGGCACCTGGCTTCATGTACTTTTGTTTTGCATCTTTGTTTCTTTTTCTATGTATTTTTATGGTTATTGTGAAGGTGATACACAGAGGAGTTACAATTATCTAACATATGAATTAAGTTTTTTTGAACAATGTCACCTTTCCTTGCTTTCTCCCAGATTTTCCCTCCCTTCCTCACCCACCAGTTGTGTGTAGTTCATTTTCAACATATTTTCCAGTGAGTAGCACTACTGCACCTGTTTACCCATTGTCCCCACCATTTCCAACCCTCTCCCTTGCCCACCTAAAGTCAGACACATGAAGGAACAAGACTAGAGGTACAAGTAACAAAAACAGCAACAAAGAAAAGAAAAATCCTCTGAGAACAAAGGAGGATACTCTGAGAACACAAGGGAGCAATACCTATGTGCATCTGATCATATAAAAGAATATTTATCATGTAATTTTTAAACTTACAAGTTTTAAACATTGGTGTGTAGAAGTGTCTACAATGAATACTTTTCCTGGCAATGAGTAGGGTTGGTATAAGGGTCGTATGATAACTACTTTACTGTTGTTTCAAACTATTCTTTAAAAGGGAAATGGTGTCACCTGTGTACAGGACCTTTCATGCAGTGCTTTTTTTTTTAACATTTTATTGAACAACTATCGAAAAACACATGGAAGAGATTTTTATTGATGGTTATTTTGGGACACAAAATTCTTTATAAGGTCAGCAAAAACCTGCTGGAGGTATCATGGAAGGAGTTCTCATTTCTTTGTGTCCTCTACTTAAACAAGATTAATTCTTGTAATAATGAATGCGGAATAACACAAAAATATACACATATTAAATATATATATATTCAATTTCTTTGTCCCCCTGGGGAATCCAGGTATATGTGGAAAACAATGACCTTTTATACTACCCAACTGCACGATTTTAATGGCACAATTTTAATTCAATATTGCTTCTGATATTTAGGAAACCAGACATATAATCTCCATCTCTGCAGGGGAGCTGAGCACTTACAGTCTTCTCTTGCCAATGCTGTCTGCCTATTTTTGCCCAAAGACATAATAACTATTTTAGGTAACTTCATACTGTGACAAGGCCTGTGTTGCATTAAACGAAATGAAGACTTTTTAGACTAAATTATCAGATGATTTTTAAGTCAAGACAAATTGGGGTGGATGTATAAGTAATTTGGGTATAATATAAAACTTTCTTTTGCAATTTTTACTTTGGCACCCCCACGAAAAGCTCTTTTATTCTCAGTTTACAGACATGTTCTCTTTCTTATCAGTTTCATAGTCATTTCCAAGGTGTTAATTATCTGAATCAATCATGTTTCTTTCTTTAAGACAAATAATTCATTTGGGTAAATTATGATAAGCATTTGAGTTGAAATATTTTTAATGGTAGTGTGGAAGATACTGGCCAAGTTTAAAGATACTGATGAAGGTATACATACAAGGTAGAGGTTTCCTAAAGAAAAATTTGATGTCGTTTGCAGAGGGGTATATAGGGGATTAAACCATGGCCTGGGTGCTGTCCCTTAGCTTTTGTGTTTAAGTCTGTCACTCTACTATTAGAGCCACAGCTCTACTCCTGGTTTTTTTTTTCTCTCTCTCTTTTTGCTGTTGATTAAGGATAGGAATCTCTCACACTTTCCAGTCTAGCCGGATTTGATTGTAATCTTTAGATCTTAGTCTCTTAAGAAGCTAGTGTTACAGATGTGAGAAACAAGTCATCTGTCTTCTAACATATAAAATTCTTTTGTTATATTAGATTCCTTGTGAAAAACAAAAATCATTGCACTTAGTATTGATAGTTTGCTCATTATGCTGTCTTCCATTGCTGCATAACACTGTAGTATCCAGAGATTTTAATAATTTGGATGTGAAAAAAAAAATTTTATCTTTCACTGAACAGAACTGTTTTCTATAATGCAGCCTTGCTTCTATTACACTCTACCTTGATTTTCTTTTTTTTTCTTTAAGAATTTTTATTGGCATAAATTAGTTGAACAGTGGGAATGACATTTCCATACATATATCTTAGGTGTCCCAATCAAATTCATCTTTCCATCCTTCTGTCTCGTCCTCTTCCCTACCACTTAAAACAATTTCAACAGGTTTCTTCATTGTATTTTAAACCTAAAAAGTATATGACAAAAATATATGATATGTTTTCATATATTTCTCATATTTTCTTCATCATGTATATACACACAGATGCATATATACATACATACCATAGAATATTACCCAGCCATTAACAAAAATGAAATTTTGTCATTTTCTGGTAGCTAGATGAAATAAATTTCCCGATATTCATTCCTTCCTTCCTTCCTTCCTTCCTTCCTTCCTTCCTTCCTTCCTTCCTTTTTCTTTCCTTTCTCCTTCCCTCCTACCTTTCCTCTCTACTTTCTTTTCCTCTTTCCTTCTTTCTTCCCTATTTCCTATCTTTGATTCTGGTTTCCATATTGTATTCTATAGCTTAATTCATACAAATAGTGTACAATGTGCCTTCCCACACATCCATGCTGAAGTTTTGTTTGTTTTCTTGATGATAGCCACTCTCACTATTATCAAGTTGGAACCTCAATGTTGTTTTGATTTGCATTTTCTTAAGGTTAAGGATGTTGAATTTTTCATGTATTTACAGATCATTTGTACTTTATTTTTAATTGCCTGTTTAATTCATTTACCTGCTTATTGAGTTATTTAATACTTTGGCATGTGATTTATTTGAGCACTCTATATAATCTGGATGTAAGTACTTAGACAGAAGAATAGCTTGTAAAGATTATCTGCTACTTTGTAGCCTTTTTTCACATATTTTTACTGTAATTTAATAAAAGGGTTACATTATATTCACCAGATAGAAGGGGCATTACTTCACATACATCGCTACCCTTTCTCATGTCATGATACCCATTTCCCTCCCCCTGCCCTACCGCTCATGTTGTTTTCCCCCCTTCCGTATCCAATTTCAAATAACCAATCAAGCATACAACAAAACCTAGATACATAAGGCCATATAGTATGATGCTAAATGAAAGGACCTCCAGGATATAGAAACAAAAGCCATATAATGAGTGATTGTTGTCCTTAATGTACTATGTTATCTCTCATCTCTTTTGCTGTCCCTTGGTTATCTCATATTGTTATAGTATTTCACTTTGTAGCCTTCTTTATGCTGGGAATTCTTGGTTTTGGTTTGTATGAGCTCAGAGATTAATGCAAGATTTTCACATTATTATCTGAGGTATTAGAATCTTATTCAGGAAATAGTTACCTATGTCTATATCCTGAAGTGATGTCTCTGTTCTTTACTTTGAATTGATTTTTGTGTTGATTGATTTTGTACAGGCTGATAGATAAGTCTACATTCAAAGAATCTTGAATCTTTTACCTGTGGACGTCATTTTTTTAATTGAAAACTATTTGTGGGAGAGATTTTCCTTTCCAGTGTATGCTTTTGGCCTCTTTGTCAAGAATCAAATTGGTCTATATCTCTGCAATTATTCCAGCCTTTCATTCTATCTACATATCTGTTTGTGTACTGGTATTATGTTGCTTTTATTTACTATGGATTTATAATATAATCTGAGAACAGAAATTAGGAAATTTCCATTACTATTCTTTTGCTCCAGGTTGCTTTGGCTATTTGAAGTATTTTATGTTTCCCTATGAATTTTTTTATTTTCTTAAGCCTATTCTTGTGAAGAATATCATTGAGATATTATTTTGCTAAATATTAGTTGCTTATAGATTGTTTTTGGTAGAATAGTCATTTTTATAGCACTAATCTACAGACCTATGATTCTGAGGGATATTTTTGTCTTCTGTTTCATGTGGGGTTTTTTTGGTATTTGAGAACTTTTTTCTTTTTTATTGTTTTTTTTGTTCATATATTTTTATTATAATTAAAAGAAGGGTTACCTTATATTTGCCAGATAGGAGGTGCATTAATTCACATACATTGATACCCTTTCTCATGTCTTGGTCCCCATTTCCCTCTCCTCACCACCACCCCTCAACTTGTTTTCCCCCCTTCCCTATCCAGTTTCAAATAACCAAATACAAATATATCTAATATATCAGATAACAAAGTGAGATACTATAACAATATGAGATAACCAAGGGACAGCAAAAGAGATGAGAGATAACATACTACATTAAGGACAACAATCACTCATTAGATGGCTTTTGTTTCTATATTCTGGAAGTCCTTTCATTTAGCGTCATACTATACGGCCTTATGTATCAAGGTTTTGCTCTATTGCAAATCTCTGCTAGGAGAGCACAAAGTTTCTACTGATTATGACAAACGAGGGAAACCATTGAGCCTATGTTCCTTTGAGTCTGGCTTACTTCACTTAATATGATTTTTTCTAAGTCTTTCCATTTCCTAACAAATGGGGCTATGTCATTCTTTCTGACAATAGCATAAAATTCCATTGTGTACAAATACCACATTTTGTTGATCCACTCATTAACTGAGGGACATCTGGGTTGGTTCCATATCTTTGCTATGGAAAATAGTAAAGATGGTAAATAGTGCTTCAATGAACATCGTTGTGCTAGTGGATTTAGTATGTCCTTGTTTCTGGAAAATTGAGTAAATGCCTAATAGTGGAATTGCTGGGTCATAGGGGAGCTCTATGTTTAGTCTTTTGAGGAACTGCCATATTGCTTTCCATAGTGGTTGGACGAGTTTTCACTCCCACCAACAGTGTAGTAGTGATTCCTCCTGGCCACATCCCCTCCAGCATCTGCTGTTATTAGTTTTCTTGATCCTGGCCATTCTAACTGGAGTGAGGTCAAATCTTAGAGTTGTTTTGATTTGCATTTCTTTTATGACCAGAGATGTTGAACATTTCTTCATGTGTCTATAGGACATTTTTGTTTCTTCTTCAGAGAAGACTCTCTTTAAGTCTTTGATCCATTTTTTAATGAGATGGTTGTTACTCTGGAGATTAGTTTTGGAGTGATTCAATTTTTTGAGCTGTTGATATATTTTAGATATGAGGCCTTTGTCTATTGTATGGTTGGTGAAGATGTTCTCCCACTCTGTAGGCTTCCTAATTAATTTAATAACTATGTCCTTTGCCATACAAAAGCTCTGCAGTTTAATGCAGTCCCACTTATCCATACTTCCTCTGATTTGTTGTGTTTCTTGGTCCTTATTAAGATAGTTTTGACCTGTTCCAAGGAGGTCTAGTGTGTGTCCTATTCCTTCTTGTAAAGTTTTCAGTGTGTCGGCTTTTACCTCGAGGTCTTTGATCCATTTGGAGTTAATTCTAGTGTAGGGTGACAGAGAAGGATCCAAGTTTAGTTTTCTGCATGTGCTTAACCAGTTATGCCAGCACCACTTGTTGAAGAGGCTGTCTTTCATCCATACTATTTTTTTTGGCTCCTTTGTCAAAGATTAGGTGGCCATAAGTCTGTGGGTTAATATCTGGGTCCTCAGTTCTATTCCATTGGTCTTCCGGCCTGTTCTTGTGCCAGTACTTGATAACTTTTATATGGCATCATTGTCTTTGTTAGGTTTATTCCTAGGTATTTACTTTTGTGAATGGGATCATTTTCCTGATTTCTTTTGCAGACAGTTCATTATCAGTATATCAGAGAACTATTTGCAATAGCAATTGATATAGGATTTGAAGTAAATGAAATGTAGCTGTGGTTATGGAAGGGAAATTTCACTGAAGAGACAAACTTTGTGAATCTTAGTAGAGTGAAAAAGGATGAAGTTTCTCTTGTCTTCTTTATGCTGTGTGTATGCCCACCTATGAGGAACTTTTTCCTTTTTTATTATTTTTTTATTCCCAGTTTGTGTCTCTTCATTTTAAAGATCACTGTCAGAAACACATGGGGCTATCACATATCCATTTATGTTTTCATGGTTGCATACAAGGTGTTCGTGCAATGCTAATTCATTTTAATTTTTGCCAGAAATGGTAGAGTTGATATGTTGAATTTCAGGGTAAAATATAATCAGCAAAATTTTGGAATTTAGATTTGGTTGAAATGAGTCCTCTGCCACCTTCCCCTCCCCATGTCTACTGGTGTTCAAAACTATGCTTTGAAACATGCACCCCAGGGTGGCCCAGCTGTTGTAATAGCAGGTTGAGGGACTTTACTCCACCAAAGTTCTCTGGCTCAAAGAAGCCAAGACATGGTTTTATGCTCCGGGAACTTTCTGGGGACCTTTATAGAGTTTAACCGAAGGATTTTTCTTTTTCTTAGTAGAAATGTAACCAATACATTGCTTTAGGGAAACACTCTCTTTCTCTGAATGATTTGTAGAACTAGGGCTTCAACTCAGCCCGAGTGCCATCCACATGAGTCACAGCTCCACTTCCAATGTTGGGTGGACAACTGGAGATGAGAGTGTCTCTGATTTTTCCTGTTCCCCTGTCTTCTAGCTATGACCCTCAGATCGCAGCATCCTGAAGAGTGAGGAATGCAGATGTGAGACAGAATGCTGAGGAACTTTTTCCAAAGACACTGAATGCGTTTATAACTGAAAACAACAAATACAGATGTACGTAACTGTCTTACGTACTAACTTTCTCTGAGCATCCCTTTGGTTTCTATCTTTTTGGACAGAACATAGTTGACAAGGACTGATTATCACTTTTGGGCTCTGCCCTTTTGGAATTTGCTTGCCTTTACAAAATTCTTTCAGTTTCCTTTGAAAGCCACCCTTACACCTTGTTCAACAAGAACATGTTATCTGTATGACCTCCGAGTGAACTCCTTGTTTGTGTCAAACATTTATTTGGCAGCATATCCAATATTTTAGTTTTCTCTTTCTTCTGTGAGTACATTAAGTATCAGCCTGGGTCATGAGTTAGCTTTTTCAAGTGGTAGGGCAGGTCTTTCATCCTTTGTATCTCTGAAAGACCTTTCAATAATGGCTCCCTATAGCAACATATTGAAAGAATAATGAAATCAAATGATTTGTAAAGCTCTGAGATTTACTGACTGAATACTTTTCCACCTGAGAATATGCCTCAGAGTCTGCTCAGTGATGTGTATTAAACTGATTTGTCAGTCTCTGGTTTCTTGAGGAGGGTGTTCTAGCTGCAAAGTCCTTTCTTTACCTGATCAGATCCTTCCTGAGAAATCTCTCAGGCTTTCAGAAGCAAAACAGGTTTGAAATGTTTTTACGTTTCTCTTTCCTCAGTGTGTTACAGACATTTGCATTGTTGTCACTTATTGCTGTGATGCATTTTTTTGAAATAGCTTGTGAATGAACAATTTTAGACATATTGGAACAAACAGTGCAATCTGGTGGGAAGAAAATGCTATAGTTTATCCAATTTGTTTTTAAGACCTCTTTTCAGAATTTTAGGTACAGAAAAGTAATCAAAGCAATTAATTAACTGAACCACATTAATTATTAATAATTCATTTTTGTATCGGACCTGAACTCAGGGCCTGGCCTCTGTTCCTTAAGTTTTTGATCAAGGCTGACCATTCTATTTGAATCACAGTGCTACTTTTGTTTTTTTGGTGATTAATTGAAGGTAGCAATTTCATGAACTCTTCTGCCTAAGCTGGCTTTGAACTGCATCCTCAGAAATCATCCTCCTGATTCGCTAAGACTACAAGGTTGAGCCACTGATGCCCAGAAGCCAAAGTCTTTGTAAAAGATAAATATTTCCTAGATATTTGTTGGTTGAATATTTTGATACTATTTTTAAAATGTAAGCTATACTTACTACACATAAATAATTTTTAAAATAGAAAAAATTGTTTCAGGTTCATTGAGATTTGTACCAAAAAAGACGTGATCATGGAATTCCTGAAATTTTGAATAGGAAACTTTTTAAAGCAATTGACATTAAATTTTTTAAAGAAAAGCACAATATGGAAATAAGTACAAAATGAAATCAATACAAGCTATTTAAATTAAATAGAAAATATTTATATGCAAGATTTTGAAACAAATTTGAACTAACAAAGTACAGATGAGTGAATGAGATTTTGATTATATAAGAAGAACATGGCTTTCTAACCATTCCTGCTTAAATCATCATATCAATTATACCACATCTTGGCTGAAAAGACTCACAGCCAGGCTCTAACTTTGGAAAGTAGCTTTCTGAGGAATGTAAAGCTATTTTATTACTTCCTGGCTGTTCATTTATATTCTTTTTTTTTTTTACTAGAAATGCATTTTTTCCTTAGGGAGGCAGTGATATAGTCCAATTATGTATGAAAAATCTGCTAAGAAATGATGGAACCTGAAGGCTCCAAAGCATGCATTCTGAGAGTGTCTGTTTCTGCATGCTCAAAACGCAAAGGAAATAAAAGAACTACAACTATAATAACAGGAATCATTATTCAGCACTCCTTAGGAATGAGGCAGTCTGCAAAACACTTCTCAATTCTCATCATATCACAAGAAAGACATTATCATTCTTATCTTAAAATGAGTGAAATGAACTATAAACAATAAATCATATTCTGATGACTATACAGCCTAGAAACTGTAGAACTGGTGCAACTCACTTCTGCTTTATCCTGGTATCTCTATTACTAATTGCTTTTACAATAGTTCAAATATTTAAGGAATAAATTCATCTCTGTAGAGACAGATTATCATGTAGTATAAGCAGGAGGTAAATGACTTCTAAAATTCCTGGGAATTTGTCCAGGCACATTACAAATGAACTGTATTAGAATATTCTGAGAGTAATCAAGTTTGTAATTAAGGACACCCAGGAAATCCACCCACATATTTCTAAGCAAAAAGTGATGTCCTAATGTACAGGGTTTTTTTTTCAAATTTAAATAAGTAGAGAATAAATAAAATAAATGTTATAAAAAAACTTTTACACATTAAAGAAAAATGTTGAGCTCAAGTTGTTTGGAAAAATATGAAATCTTCTTCCACTTGGCTCATTTGGGGAAGAAGCTTGAAAAATGGCCAAGTAACTCCCATAAGGCTGACAGAACTTCAAACAGACACCAAGTGAGAACAAACAATCTGGGGTGGTAAGAGTAGGGGTCTGAAACTCCTGCTGACTGATCTGATGTCCACTCATACTGTTGAAGATTTACATATCTCATATGCCTGAGTACAGCTGCCATGAATATTTTAGAGCTTCTGACTGATTTTGTTAGCTCATAAGTTGGCCCTCCAAGCATGAGGTTGAAATGGAAACTTAGGAAATTCATATTGGAGTGCCATAGATAAATAGGGCAGTATTTAAAATACAAGATCAATCCATCTTTTGGCATGGATTTAGAATCAGTCATCTCCATTAGTCAAGGATCACAACTTTCAATGGAGCTTCTCAAGTAGTCCAACTTCAAATAGCTTTTATCTCAAACAGGTACTAGGCTAACTGGGACACATAATGCAAATGATTTTACAAAGTTTGTTCAGCTAACCACATATCTTTAACATATTTATTTCATCTACTACAATTGCTACAAATTTATATTAAGTTAATTAATGGATGCTCTGGGCATATATTTGGATAAATTTGAAGCACTTATAGTATCTTTGAGCTAACATTTTGAATTACAATATTTATAATGAACTGGTCATATTCTATCTGATGTAATTTATCAATGACACATAGTTTTAAAGCACATATTAGGCAATATTACATTGGGCATGTGATACATGGAAAATGGAACAAAATTAATAAATTGTGTGATCTGGATTAACCGTTAGCATAAATATTCATGTAGTTGTGGATCAAGAAACCTTTTTTGACATTATTATCTTAGGTTCAAGTCTGACTAAGACTAGCTCACTAAAATAGATTTCTACATTACTAATTACTTATCATTTCTTGAGTCTTTTAGTGACATTGGAAATGGTGTATTTCTACTCAAATAATTGTGTGTTGGGAATAACAGGTATTTTTTTTTTGCATTGAATCTTTTCCCAACCACTTGACCTAGAATGAATACCTGCTCTTACTACTTTCCCTTCCTTTCTTTTGCAGTTTCTGTTCAGATATTATATCCACTTACTATCATGTGCTTTACTTTGTGACTTCATTTATTATTTGCTCTCCTCCAAACTAGCATATCACTATACATGTACAAACATTTCTGCTTATTGATTTCACTTTTGGCCAAAATTGCTCAGCACAGAGGAAATAAGCAATATGTATTTCTTCATTAACAAATAAAACTATCCCACAAAAATATTACTTTTGGGAACTAAAATCTATTATTTTAGGGAGGCAATAAGAAAACATGTGTGTATGCATACATGCATATGCATTGTGCATATACGCATATATATTCATATATATATATACTTACAAACTTTGCATGGAAAAGGAAGTGAAGTTAAAGAATTAAAATATTTTCTATGAAATTTGTTATGAGTGAATTTTGCTCCAACTTAATATTTATTGTAAAATTTTCTTCAGGAATATATATAATCTATGGGACTAAACAATCCCCAAGTAAAATAATCTAAAATGAATCAAAACCAACTTCCATGCATCTGGAAGACAATAAAATCTGGTAAGAATAATATTATTTTTAGGCAATGCCTTTTACTTTTTGCAAAAAATTCCCATTCTTGTACAATTTAAAATATGATGTAGAATAAAAAATAACATGGAAATAAAGCAGTCAGGCTCATGATTAAAATATTGTACACTTCCTTCCCTGGCCCATATATTCTCATGATGTTTTATTTTCTACTTTAGAGCAATGCATTCTCACAACTACCTGTGAAATTGCCAGGTTAAATATTATTTCCAGTTCTTTTTTTTTCCAGTCCTGGGCTTGAGCTCAGGGCCTGAGCACTGTCCTTGGACTTTCTCAAGGCCAGAACTCTACCACTTGAGCCTCAGCACCACTTCTGGCTTTTTTCTATGTATGTGGTACCAAGGAATTGAAACTGGGTCTTCATGCATACTAGGCTAGCACTCTACCGCTAGGCCAAACTCCCAGCCCTATTTCCAGTTCTTACTTACAGAGATCCAATTACTCAAGGTAATTTAGATAATGAACTCTTAAAAAATGGAGATAAAATCTGGGTAACAGTGACTCATCCTATAATCCTATAATTTTAGACACTCAGAAGGCTGAGGGAGATCAGAGGATTGCAATCTGAAATCAACCCAGGCAGAAAAGTCTGTGAGATTTATATCCAGTTCTCTAGCAAATAAAATCTTGCAGTGGAATTGTGGCTTAAGTGGTAGGTTGCCAGCCAGGAACAAAAAGCTAAGGGACAGTGCCCACAGTCAGAGTTCATGTCCTCATACATGCACAGAAACAGAAACAAAACAAAACCTATAAGTTTCTGAAGTAAGTTACACACTCCCCCACTCCATTGCTCCAAGTACTGTGCTAAAAAATTAGAGAAGAAGACAGTGATTGTGTTCTCCTGGAAGCCATTGAAATGTGCTGCTATTAGTGCCAGACAACTCTGAAGTCATTGATTACCCCCAAGAGATGATAAGATTGTGTTACAAGAACTTGGCTATAGTTACCATGTGATTTTCAATTAAGAAGAAAATCAGAAGTATCCCAGTGTCATGGTCATACCCTGAAGGGTTCAGACAAGCTACCAGCTGCATACAGATCAGGGAGGTTTAAGTCATTTGTCTGTGTATGCAGACTGCAGCTTGTAGAAGAGATGGGCTTTCACATTTGTGGCAGAGCTATTTAATTTTTAATGCCTCACCTGCTATCCTTTGTGTATTAGCTCTTGAATTTGTTCCTTTGTCTTGGGAAAACTCATTCCAGAATATCCATTGAATAGTCACTGAAACAACGCAGAATGTGAAATTGTATTGTGAGAATGCTACAATTTGGAAAAGTTCCTCAGGACGATTTCTGGGAAATATACAAGCTCTGGACATAAAGATCAGGAATCATCATTGGAAGCCTTCCCAGTACATACCATACTTTGTGTACATATGAAAACAACTTTGCATATGTTTATGTATATATTTATAATTAAGACACAACTTCCATATACTACAGAAAACATACTGCCTCCTTCTCTCTGAAATGAATAACTAAACTCACAGTCTAACAAAGTAAATAGAAAGTCAAATATGTGTTGGGGTGGAATGAGATCAAGGAGGGCAGATTAGTGAAAAGAGGAAGCATGGGCAAATCAGTTATCACATTCAGTGCCCATGTGGGAAAATGGAATCAGGTAAGTGGAGAAGCTGGGTGGGATTGGAAATGGTGGGGGAGAATATGAATGGGATGGTATTGATGAATATATTGCACTCATAGGTTGACATGTTGAATTTAAACCCCTTTGCACAAATACTAAAAGAAAATTAATGATAAAAGGAAAGCTCTGGAATCAGCCAAACAATGTTCAGTAGTTTCAGCTCAACAATTCATATTTCCTGGCTTTGGAATTCATTTAAAGGCACTATTAATGTCCGTTTCACAGAATAGTGAAATAAAGTGACATATGAAAAAGATGCAAAGTTTCTATGAAAACTGTGAATTTGTGGAATACAAATTCTGTTTTCTTTCAAGGTAATATTATAGAACATTTTCCCTCTCCCCTGATAAAATTAGGTAGAGTTAGAAAGAGTCAAGCCGGGAGTTTGGCCTAGTGGTAGAGTGCTTGCCTAGCATGCACGAAGACCCGGGTTCGATTCCTCGGTACCACATACATAGAAAAAAGCCGAAATTGGTGCTGAGGCTCAAGTGGTAGAGCTCTAGCCTTGAGAAAGACCAAGGACAGTGCTCAGGCCCTGAGCTTAAGCCCAGGACTGGCAAAAAAAAAAAAAAAAAAAAAAAAAAGAGTCTCCTGCCCCTCACTGTGAGGTAGAAAAATGAGAGCAGTGCCTGTGATTAGCTTCTGTGAAGGTGCCCATTGAAAAAGATACAACAGCAATACAGAAAAATGCTGTAATGATGCCTGCTGATGGTACCTGGTTAGATGTTGTGGTAGACCTTAATACGAAGGACAAGAAATAATCTTACTAAGGCCTATTGTGGAGGGTGAAGAGATGAGGCACTATTTATCTCATCCTACTTTTTATATATTAATTTGTAGCAAGCTGCAAATGTCAGCAAACAAAATTGACTCAGTTGTCAATTTTATTGATAGTAATGGCTTTATCTTGTTGGTGCAAATAACACAAAGTAATATGTGAACTGCATACTAGAAATCAAGCAAGACCTGCACTGATTTTATTAAATGCTTTATTCCTGCTTACCTTTTAGAGTAGTTTTTTTTACTTGTTTAAACCTTATTTTTAGTATTATCTTATTATAAGATCTGCTTTTTTATTCTCCTTTTCTTTCATCTGATTATCTTGGCTGAAAATTTTTGTTTCCAAGTACATGGTTTTTTATTTCACCTTTTAAAATGCTTCACCAATTCAGCCAATATTTCATGAGCCCTGCATCTATTTTCTGTTAGTGGTGTCTTCATGTCCCAGGCATTCTTTTATGTTTAAGTGAGACACTTGACATAATCTATTTTTAAGGACTCTCTTGATGTCATTAATATAATGAGTTTATGATCATGCTGTCGTGTTCAGAAATTATTCAAGAATCCTTCCTTAAGATATATTTAAATTCTTAACAGAAGTCAAAGACACATGATGATCAGCTTCTCAAAATGAATTACCTTTTAATATTAATGTTAGTGTAATTGCATCAAGTTGTTTCTTATGGTTTGGTGTGAACTCACAACATCCCTCCTTCACAACTGCATGCTGTGTGGCAGATCACAGGACACACCGGGTGCAGAAATGTGATATGGTCATTTGTTTAGTTATCTTTGCTCTCAGTACTCTACCTGGTGGCTACTTAGATGAAGGTGGTAGCTCAGTTCCTTGTGGGGAATGTGGCCTGACTTCATGTTCTGGGTTCACTCACTCATTCAATGAATATTTCTTCCATATCATGTTCCAGACACAGTTCTCTGAAGTAAGGACACATAAAAATCCACAGCTTTAATGATTAAGAAATAAGAGTAAATGTATAGAGATCAATGTTGCCCAGACCAGTAAACATGGTCACATGTAATACCTAGAAAACTTGATGCTGAAATCCCTAAGTATAATATTTTCAAGTCAAAGCTTATGCTTATTTACATAAAATAAATAGTCTCTTTTCTAGTTTGTACAAGATTGCATGGTTAAGACTGGCCAATAAAGCCAAGATCCAGTGCTAATGCTTATAATTCTAGTTATTCAAAAGACTAGGCCCTGGAGAATTGAGGTTCAAAACCAGCTTCAGTAGAAAATCTACATGACTCCTTCCTCAAAATAACAAACACAATGCCCAAATGGTAGAGTACCAGAAAGCGGGTGAAAGGTCCTAAGTTTCAGTATCAGTATCTGAAAAAACCCCCACAAAATAAACAACAACAAGAGAAAACACTGTAACCTCTTAAAGATTTGTGCGGGGCACTCTGATTTTAAGCACTATCATCTTTGAATTAGGTAGATTTTTTTTTTGTACTTTATAATCAGCTCTACATTTCTATAGATGTCTGCAAAAGTATTTAAATAGAGGAAGCTTCATTTAAAGAAGTATGGAGTGTAGCTTAAATGCTCACTATTTCCCGTTACAACTTATCTTTGGATTTTTTATAACAACAAAAATTGTATCTACCCCACATCCTTATCACCATCAAATGTAAATTCTGTGTCTGCAACCCATTCTAATAAATAAGTAGGGTTACATTTAGTCAGCAAAGAAACATCCTCAATATTGTAAGGTTTGTGGAAGACAACCATCTCCTATTTATAACCAGGCCCCAGTTTGCCTTGACTCTTTTGAAATCCATAGGTAGACATTAGAACAAATTCAACTATTAGGATTTGATAAGAAGCCTTATTTGCTGCTTCTGTCTGAACATGACTCAGATGAACAGAAAAGGCTGTGAATACGTATCAAGCCCTTTGTTTTTGAAATATTTCCTAGAGGATAATGGTTGGGTGACCAGTTCAAGAACTGACACTGGCAGGAAAAGCATTGTGTCCCATAAAATATTCATGCTGTTCATGGTACATATGAATACCTAATTTTTTTTAAAGCTCCATTTTGGTAAGAAGGAGGAAGGGTTAACAGATGGTAGGTAAACAACAGAACCAGCTGCACACTCTAAATTAAAAGCAAAGCCTTTGTACATTTTGTTTGCATATGCTACAAATAGTTGCTTTGAAATACAATCAATTGTCAAGCAGGGTCAGCATATCAATCTAGTTAGCAAGATTTGGACTTGATTTTATTCATGATGGGTTTACTTTGGTTGTGAATTGGGCTTTGCCACTGTTGTGTAAACACTACTCATCCCATATACCTATCCAACCAAGGAGTTTATGCAAGGATACTTTTAGCAAAATAATATAGCAGCTTACCTACAATCTTAATATGAGAAGAAAGATAATTGCCTAACTCAATTCATAAAAGTATGAAGTGTTTTTTATTGTGTAGTTTATCTTTCATGATTAGGTTTCTATTTTGTAAAAATCATGGACCTTGGAATCTATGGAAAATCTTGAGGGCACATATTTTGATTTCAATTATTTGAGGGTATATTGTATTACCTGGATTATAATGACAAATACATTTTTTTCTTTCTCTCTCTCTCTCTTTCTTTTTTTCTTCTCTCCTCTTTCTTTTTCTGGTTGTTGTATAACAGAATACATGGTTCTGATTTCATATATGCTTCTAATTTAAAAGATTCAAGTTAAAATAATTTACTGATTTGAGTATCAAATATTTTCCTCTATTTCTTCTCTTTTGTCTCAATGTTTCTGGGCACAGGTTGGATTCTGAATATGTTCCTCTTACCGGGAACCATCATTAATTATTTGCTCTTATTATGTCTTTCACACCTGAGAATGTAATGAATGATTTGTGATTATAATAGTCTGACTCCTGTGAATCATAGTCACAGGGAGAAGTCCAGGAGTTGAAAGCAGTTAAATTTGGGGACTACAAACAGAATCTATACTAATGAATATATCACTGGAAAAATTACAAAATTTTATGTAACCTAACAATTCATAATAGTGGTCATTGGCAACCTTTTTAATACTTGGGTTGAGCTCCCAAAGAAAGCCATGTGAATCCCCATCAACAGGGCAGACACTGTTGCCATGGTTGACTGTCATGCTTGCTGTGATTTCCGATGGTAGCTTCCTGTGTCCTGCTTCCACAAGCTCACATGTGGAGTCACACACAAGTATCATGTCTTTCCCCTCCAGCCAACTGCATACATGTCACCTACATAACTGTTAAGTCTATATTTATGGACACCACTCAGTTTTGCTTTTTGCTTTGTAGTGCCTCAAATGTATTGAGCTATAAAACAAGGTTCTAGTATATTCATTGGTAATTTTTATTTTCCATCTGTTGAAGCCATTTGAAGAAAGTGATGGATCTCTTACTAGCTCAAATGCACAGCCTAGGAATAATAGTTTATAACATTCCCATGGTGCTTTTTATAGTCATTTTTCTCCAGGAACTTATTTTTTTCCTTCTCTGGGTGACAGTTTCTTATTCCAGCATAGTACTGTAGGTGTTTGGCTGTCTCCTTTTTTTTTTTTTTGATTTAATGCCATACACTGTGTTCCAGTGCTACAACATGTGAGTACAATAAATTTCCTTGTAAGCTGAGGATTTCAAGGCTATGACTCTGTCAGGCTTTTATTTTCAGAGCTCTTGAAATATTTTCCATTTAGCAACCTCTTTGCATTACTTGGGAAACTTTTATGTTAGTCAAAAATGGTGACTTTTACCAAAGAAACTGCAATTTACATGCTGATAGTTTTAGAGTATGTATAGGTGATTCAATAGCTGTTACAATTTGTTTTGGATTAGTTTGGGGGATATTTTACTTCCACTCATATCCAAGATATGAGTGCCTTCTAAAGCTCAAAGATATCATTTGTATTATAACTGCATTCTTCTGGGCTGATGTTTACAGGAACAGAGTAGGAGAATGGTACTAGTGCCTGATGCCTGTAATCCTAGTATTCAGGAAGCTTTGATTTGAGGATCATGGTTCGAGCCATCCAGGGCAGATAAATACAAGAGACTCTGATCTCCAGTTAAGCAGCAGTTAGCTCAAGTGGCAGAGTGACAGCCTTAAATGAAAAATGTAAACAAAAGCAAGAGGCTCTGAGTTCAAGCCCAATATCAGAGTTCGATCCAGTGGTAGAATTCTTGTCTAGCATGCACGAAAACCCGAGTTCAGTTCCTCAGTACCACTTACATAGAAAAAAACAGAAATGGTGTTGTGACTCAAGTCAAGAGCAATAGCTTTGAGAAAGCCCAAGGACAGTGCTCAGGACCCAGGACTGGCAAAAAAAGAAAAAAGAAAAAGGAAAGAAAAATATAAATATTAGGACACACAAAGGACTTTGATAAAGCATTTGGAAAATGAATCTTATAACTACTCAGGGATTTTGTTTTCTCTTCTCTTTATTAATCTATATATCCTGGGATATTTTGTAAAAATATATTTCCTATTTTTCTTGGCTAACTTTATTCATTCAACAGCCCACAGGAAATAAGTTACTATGAAACATTGCAGAGTGATATAGAGTTAAGACACATTGTCTGTTCTACTCTCATTCAACACCCAGTCTACTTTTAAGACAGACACATGTGTCAATAATTTCCAGGCTGGAATGACATGTCTATGCCAGGTACAAGTGGCCTGAAAGAAGGATAATTAACTCACTCTGGCATTTAGAAATTTAATAAACTTAATTGTAAATGATGTATCATCTCAACTGGATAAGAAAAGGAAACAATGTATGCATGGACACCATGTGCCATGGTGATGTACAGAGCAGCAGCTGGTTGAAGATTCACAAATTCACAGCACTGCTGAAGACTCAGGGAAAAATAATAGGAGTAGACGGGATGAGGCAGGAGACTAAACATGAAGGTCTGTTCATCAGGAAGGCCTTTGCTTGTTCAGCAAAATGCTTTTCACTTAGTTCTGTTGGTATTTTCACTATGTTCTAATGGGTTTTCAAATTTAAGATCATAACCTAAATCCACCCCAAATTATGATTTAGAAAACTGTTTTCCAAGTTATTCCTTCCCTCTATAAAATCAATCTTGGCTTTTCTTTCGTTAGGTGAATACACGTAAAGAAATAGGTGAAGTACATTTCAGTTACTTATCAAACTACTTCTATTACTAAATTCAATTTCCTAGTACATAACATCATGGATGCTGCCTAATAATTTGATTTGTTAGGATATGGTAATAATGATGCTTTGACACACAAGTTATAAACAAGAGATAACAATCTTTCCCACAGAATCCAGGATCCTTATCCCAAATGTCCTCAGTTTCACTTTCAAAATCTTATTAAACTTGGAAGTTAGACCATGCATGAAGGATAATAGGCCTTGCTGTTAGTAAAATGAGTGCTGTTGCTGTGGTAATCACCTTAGATTGGCTCAGAGCAGCGTACCCACTTCTGTGTCTGCATGGAGAGGACACTGTTGCTTAGTGTGACAATGTCAATGGAATATGCCATTCTATTAATCTCCAGCCATGGGATATGGAATTTTCACTGTAATGTGATCAGCCATTTCTGTTATGAATTTATGGAAAAGGCCAATTGGCTAATGCTTTAATTATCGAGGAAGAGATATTTTCAGAGTTATAGCACAAAATTCACTTCAGATTATGTGTCTGTGTTTTTGAAGAGCAACGGGAGTGACATGGAGGGCAGTAGGGTGTTTGCCTGAGAGAGTTTCTCAGATTATAAAGATCTGTATGGTGATATGACAGAAGATAGACATGAATTAAAAGTTGACCATGATCTTAACTCTCAGGAGAAACCATTAGTAAAATACTTAGTACTTCTAGCCATACTTTTATAGGAATTTCTGTATTTCTTCTCTGATCATATTTGATACAGTAAGATCAATAATTGCTAAATTCATTGAGCTCAATAGATGTGTGTGGTCTGTTTTAAAATATCTTCTTAGACAATCTTACACTGTCCTCACAAAACTCTAATTGTTAATATTATTTTTATCTATGTTATCTATTCATGAGTAACTCAGAAATGAAAGAGGCTAAGTGATTTTCCAAGTACCTCAGCATGCTAAGTGGTATGTGGTAAAAATGCATTCAATTCATGTTTCAGAATCTGTGATTAAAGGGCTTTTCTCTACTTCCATTTTGTCACATGAACATGTATATGTATATTTGTTTTGCATACATACATATATAAATATATACACATACATACACACATATGGAACAGTAGAGCTTTTAAAATATTTATCTGTAGAGAGCAAATATATCAATATATTTATAAAGTAAATCTGTCAAGCATATGTATGTATATGTACATATATACATAAATATGTGCATGTGTAGAGTTTCATTTTGCTTTTTCATTTAATTCTTCACTTATAGTAGTGAAAATTTATGTTTCCCTAGAGATTCTGTATAATGATTTAGTACCTTGAAAATACGTTTAGTTTGCACAATAAAATACACTGGATTGTCTTACCCCTTATTTTTATCACTAGAACTTCCTGCAAGTATTTATCATACATCTTCATTATAAAAAGCTGAGGATATCTTTTGGTTCTTTTTAGCAGTCTTTAGTTAACATGTTATAAAAGACCATACATTCATAATAGGTACAGCACAAATTGTAAACAATAGACTTTGTTAATCGTTTCCATTTTTATTTCTTGATGTAAAAGTTTTTGTTTCCATTATTAGATTTTTGTTGAAGCACAATCTTAGTTTTGAAATATGTAGAAACCTTGCCACCATGGAGCAGCTTATTGTTTTATCAAGGAATCTGTTAAGAAGGACAGCAGGCAAGAATCACAAAATACATTGAGTATAGTCCAAAATCTCTCAGCTTCTTGCTTTTGTATATTACGGTTTATTGAAATACATTCACATCTTGTGTTGCCCTTTTGTTAATCTCATATTGTCACAGTATCCCACTTTGTTTCCTGGTATAGATGTTTTCTTGTTTATTTGAAAAAGGAGGGGGAATATGAGGGGAAGAGGTGGGGGAGGGAAGTGGGGATAAAAACATAAGAAGGGATATCAATGCGTGAGAAGTAATGCACCTTCCATCTGGCAAATTTAACTGTAACCCCTCTATACATTGAAATAAAAAGTTATAGGCCATATAATGAATGATTGTTGTTCTTAAGGTACTATGTTATCTCTCATCTCTTTTGCTGTCCCTTGGTTATCACATATTGTTACAGTATCTCACTTTGTTACCTGATATATCGGATATATTTGTATTTGGTTATTTGAAATTGGATAGGGAACGGGGGAAAACAAGATGAGGGGTGGGGGGGAGGGAAATGGGGACCAAGACATGTGAAAGGACATCAATGTATGAGAATTAATGCACCATCTATCTGGCAAATATAAGGTAACCCTTCTATTAATTACAATAAAAATATATGAGAAAAAATAAAATAAAAAGTTATTAAATAAAAAATGAAATACAATCAGTCATTCATTTATATTTTGTCATTATCCCTTTCTGAATTTCAATGGCAGATTTGAGTATGTAAGATGGAAAGATAGTCTGAACATTTAAATAGTTAATGTCTCTGTCATTACAACACATTGTAAACCTGTGTTTTGTATTTTTATTTTGATTGCTATCTCCTTTTTTCTTAAATTTTCTATCTTGAACAATCCTACTATGAACATACAAAAGTGATATTGTGGACTTGCATTTCCATTTATCTCTGGAAATATCAAGGAATTAAAATTCTAGATCCTAGGATAATTATGTCTAAAGCAGTAGGATAAATTTCAAGATGACTTTCTAATATGTTTACTCATTTTATCCCTTTATCAATAATCAAAGTTCCTTGTATTTACTAAAATGTATCATCCAATCTGAGAGTGTAATAAAAAGTTATTAGAGATTGAATTGAAATTTTCTTTGCATCTGCTCATATTGAGCACTTTTAAATGCTTTTCATTGGATATCTGTTCATATTACTTTGTAAAAATGTCTATTCTTGTCTTCTGTTCATTTTTCATTACATTGTTTATGTTTTATTAAGTGAAAGGGTTTTTTTTTTAATATATGCTATGTTCAAATGTTACACGTATTTCTTCCCAGCCTGTAATTTACCGATTCTGTTTAAAAAATATGCCTTTTGATAAAGAACTGTTGATGTTTTGGCCCAATTTATCAGTGTTTCCCTATGTTGCTATTGACTTCTCTGTTTTTTCTGAGAATTTTACTTACTTACAGGTTGTAATGATTTTTATCCCAAGTATTTTTGTTGTTGTTGTTGTTTTGCCAGTCCTGGGCTTGAGCTCAGGGCCTGAGCACGTCCTTGGACTTTCTCAAGGCTAGAGCTCTACCACTTGAGCCTCAGCACCACTTCTGGATTATTTTTCTATGTCTGTGGTACTGAAGTATCGAACCTAGGTTCATTCATGCATGCTAGGCAAGCACTCTCACCACTAGGCCAAACTCCTGGTCCCCCAAGTGTTTTTTTTAAGGGTGTTTTATCATTGATGTTAACATTGGTAGTGCACATTGAAATATTTTATGGAAGGTCTAAGTTTATTTCTATTTGTTAAATTGTATTTAGGTTATTTCTATTTTGAATAAAATAATTTTCCTTTTTTTAATCTAATTTTTGTGCATCTACTCCAAACACAATGCACTCTTGTGCTTATTTCTGTTTTATTTCATTTCATGTCAGGACCATAATACATAGTACTAAATGCTGTAACTTATTTCAGTTGTAAAAGTTCCAAGTTTGCTCTTTATCAAGATTGTTTTGATTGTTGTGGATTTTCTTTAAAACCAACATTGTTATAAAATTTGAAAACTAATCTATCAATTTCTTTTATAGTTTTTTCCCCAGAGCTGGGGACCGAACTCAGGGCCTTGTACTTGCCAGGCAAGGGCTCTTCCGCAAGCTAAATCCCCAACCTGCGAATTGATCAATTTCTATAAAATGTTTTATATGTGTAACACTGAATAGTGCTAAGGTCTCCAAGAGGAGAAACCTCTTAAGAACAAACACTTAGATGAATCTCTTGATAGTTAATACTGATAGATATGGGCCTGTGTCAAAAAGATGACATATGAACAATTGCATTGCTAAAATGTTGAAATTACAGAGAGACTGCAGACTACTGAAGGCTTCAGGCAAATGGATTGTTGATGAGATTCTTCTCCATCTTGAACATACTGTTGTCACTAATTTGGTGTGTTAATGTGCTCTAGTCTTGAAATTTTCTCACAGAAAACCTTTGAAAGCACATGTATTTACTTTTTAAAAGTTGATCTTCTTTGCTCTAATTTTCACCCTAGACATCCTCAGTTCTCCATCAGCTACAATCATTAGGATCACTACGAGTTCATAAATAATTTTCCTTAATGACTTTATCCATCCCTTCTACTATGTCTTGATTAATATACATAACCAAAAACTAAATGAATATAATTTTATACTTTTCACTTTAAAAATACAGTCATTATTTTGTTATAAAACTTTAGAGTATGGAGAAACAGGCTATGGGGAAATCTATATCAATGGTGTTTTACAATTCTAGTATTATATCCATATAAAATATGCATGTATGCCTATCTGTATATGTCTATATATACACACATGTGTATATGTTTATTTAATCTTAAAAGTTTACATGGATTTTGGGTTGCTTTCTTGTTTTATTCCTCATTTAAGCATTTGTTTTTACTCTGAATATTTCTTTTATGAGTTAGACTCTCACTCTAATATGCATCTTATTTAGGAAAATAGTTCAGTTGAGGGAAGAATGTAATAGACCACTACAATGTCTAATGGTGTCTTAACTACTATCTTAGAATAGCTTTGTGTAATTAAGTCACAGAATTTATCCTAGACTTTCTGATAGATATCAAGAGCTGATTCTTTGATAGAAAATAAGAAGTAGAATTCCAGTAGGCATATTTTGGCCTTCAGTCTATCTGGCTCCTTGGCTTCTTGGTTACAGCATGGTGCTAATGAGGGTAAGTTCAGTGGTTGAAGCCCCTGTGTGACTTCATTAGCTTCATACTGAGGAAAAACTCTGTTCCAGAGCTGGAGTTAGTCTCTAACTTTTCCAGCTGCATTTCCAATGCATAAAAGTTACAAGGAGCAAAAGAGCTTCCAGTACCAGCAGAAATCCATCAAAATTGATGAATAACCTGCCAATCTTGAAATGGTTTGATCTTGAAATTTGTTATTTCCTAGTTCATTTTCCTTTTAAAGAGCTTTGCAATTGTTTTAATTACCCTTAAGAGGTTGTACAAAGAAATTTCAGTTTAATATGTTTTAGTACAAGCATCTTGGGCAATGTCACTCTTTTCCCTCTGTCTTCCAACCTCATCCATCCATTTAATTCTCTTAGTTCTATCATTTCTTTCTCCATTTGTCTATCCACACTCCTTTTTTCTTTTTGGCTTCCCCTCTGCAGACAACACATGTTGAGTACCAAATCCTTAACGTGATGATATTTTGAGGTGAGTCACTTAGGATCATGAATAGTGTTCGATCAATTATTCTAGTCTGTTTGAAATGATTTTCCTAAGTAAATCAGTTGCCAATAAAGTTTCAAATGTATAGACTTGTAAGTCAGGAAGAAAGAAAGCACAACTGTGATCTTGTTGCTTTTTTATAATGACTTGAAAAATAAATTAGAATTGAGTAAGAATTATTTAATTTTCATTATAGTTTTAAGTTGATGATGTTGAGATCACTGCCCTTTATTTTCTCAGAGGAGGTGTTTACTCATTCCATAAATAATCACTAGACATACACTTAAGAGATGACTTGACCAGGATCTTTGAATAAAATAGATGGCCTGTGTTCGTTCTTACTTAGCACAGCAGATTTGTCTCAGCACTTGTGCATGAAGCCAGGGCATTCTCTGGGAAACAAGGGGGCAGTGATGGTCTGCATAAGTTACCCAGGCAGCGCTGATCACCTCTTGTCAGAGCTGCAAGGAAAGAATGTGCAATCACTCTGAATGCAGCTCCCTGACTCGTTTTGCCTCCTGGCAAGAGAATATAAGGCGCTTGTCAGTAACAGTGATAGGTCCAAGAGCAGATGCTGAGAAAAGTAGGGCGGAACATCTCTATGGCTGCTAACTAGCAGTTCCACATCACATTTGATAATTGCCATGAGCCTTCTCTGATTTGGTATGAATAAAACTTGAGATAGTGGCAGGATTTCAAATCTCTTTCTGCCTTTGTCTTCAAGTCAAGTGCTGCCTACTGTTTAAGGTGCTCTGAGTTTGTGAAGAAAAGAAAAAAGACCTCTCAATCTCTTTTTCTCTCTTTCACCATGCCTATTCTGGCAATACCAGTATATGACTGCTGCATTACTGATAAAGTAGACATGTAAGGCAATCAGGGATTTTAGAAGCCTTCTGCAGAGACCCTGCAATGTGAACATACAAGAAATGTGAGAGTTGAGAATGCTTCAATCTGCATATGGTTTCCAAATAGCAATTAACTTTTGAAGTACTAGCTTTCTGATGTAATCTGATCTGGTTCTAATAACCATCCATTCTTGTTGATTAAATTTCCCTGTTGAAAATGAGCTGCAAATATATTTTAGAGAATATATGTAGCCCTAACTATATCTACTGCTTTTAAAACTCTTAATCTGTGAAGTGGATCTTTTTCACCATTAAAATACAATTCTCCAGAGAAAAAACAAAAGCATGACTTAAAGCCTGGGCTTGCTAACTCAGAAAATCTGAACTCTTGAGTTAGAAAGTCTTGCAGTAAAAAATGTTTTTCTACTTTTATATTATAAAAATATTATTCTTATTTAGTTGTACAAGGAGGTTACAATTCCATAAGTCAGGTTACAAGTATAACACTTTTTGATCAATGTCATCTGTTCCATTGTTCTTCATTTCTTCCCTTCTATCCATGTGTTCAAATTACACAGTTCATTATTTACATATTGTATATCAAATGTAATAACCTACATGTTCCTCCTTTCTCTTTCCATTTGTGTGTACCCATTGTTGCTCCCTGCATGATGTGTGTGTGTGTGTGTGTGTGTGTGTGTGTGTGTGTGTGTGTGTTAAGACAGTAGGAAAACTGATAGCCAGTGTCTACAGGAGAATGAAGTACAGGATGGGAGGAAAAAGGACTGGTATCTCCCTTCCCTTGCTCTGTCTGTGTGAGGATGGTTTAGATGATTACCATATATCTGGTGAGATGTTCCCTTGGCACAGGTGCCACTGGACCAGTAATAGTGATAGTTCTAGGGAAATTTAATTTCTTGAAGCAGGACTTCATCCTTTGTAGGCATATTGTAATGTCTCCCACTTGGGTTTGTCTCTTGAAAACTGACACCTCTTCTTACTCTTGCCAAAGTGGATCTTGGTTGTAAGGGGATGTGAAGTTTATGCATTTAAAGAGATTGTCCTATGGAACCCAAATGTAAAATTGTGAATTCAAAAAAATATCGTTAGGTAGAAAGATGTTCATAATTTGCACATTTTTAAATAAACTTCATGCATGCTATAAATACCAGGAATTTCAGAAAAGAGCCCAGGTAATATGAGTTCTTTTTTCCCTTAAACTTTGGCCTCAGGGTCTCTGAGTATTTCTGTATGTGGAGATGATTCTCATGAATTTTTTCTGAAGAAATAGAAAAGTAATCTTTTCCAGAAAATGGTTAATTTATGTGGTTTTAAAAAATGCTGATAATTTTTAAAATATTTTTATTGTAATTAATAAAAGGGTTACATGATATTTGCCAGATAGAAGGTGCATTAATTCACATACATTGATACCCTTTCACATGTCTTGGTACCCATTGCCCTCCCCCCACCCCCCCACCCGTCTTGGTTTTCCCCCCTTCCCTATCAAATTTCAAATAACCAAATATAAATAAATTCAATATATCAGATAACAAAATGAGATACTGTAACAATATGAGATACCCAAGGGACAAAAATGCTGATAATTTTTAAGCTTATATTATCACTATTAGTTTTATTGATGATGCTATTCACATTCTTGCCATTTTTGCTAAATTTGTGAAAATAACTCTCATAAGTGCTTCACCTACATATTCAGAAAACTTTCTTGCAGATAAACCTCCTAGCAATATAATTTTAAATTTGGTTTCTCATCTATTATTGTCTATGGCTTTGCTTTTCTTTTATTTCCCATATGGTTGTTCTCCATTACTAGACTCATTAGTGGTGAAACCCCTCTCTGTTAACCACTTTATGTTAACTCAATGAAATTCAGTGATCAGAGGAGGATCCCTAAAAAAAAAAATCCCATCACTGGCCCTTTCTCTCCCAATCCCCCGTCCTCTATCCTCCTCTTCTCCTCTCCCTCTTCCTTCTCCTCCTCCTGCATAGTACTGGAATTTGAACTTAGCTCTGTGCTTGCTAGAGAGGCACTCTATTACTTGAGCTATGCCCCATAGAGCTCACTTTTTGTCTGGGGTTTCCAGGATAGGTACCCTCATATTTATTATGCTTCTTACTGTGACAATTTAAGAGTCAAATCTGACAAAAACAGTGCAAAATTTTTTTGGTTTTTGAGGTATTGGGCTCTGGATTGATTAAAGTAAGAAAAACTTCATAATTTCAATGTATTCTGTTTCAAAGCATACAAATTTAGAACATATTTATAAAAGATGTCACTGAATAACTATATTCTTATACCTGCTTCTATTTGTTGTTTAAGAGTAAAATACACATTAGCTTAATATAATTATTTTTGTAATTGAACAAATCATGAATCTTTATTCACCTTTAAAGTTATTCAATAGTTAAAATCGAAAAATTAGTTGATAAATGGATAAATACCATTAAATAGAACCTAACATTTATTAATAATATAACTTATCATAATAGAATTTTAACTTTTACAAAAGCTGAGAGGAAAAAGCATACCTACTGGTAAAAATTTTGGGCTAGGACAGGTACATGGCTCATGCCTGTAATCCTAGCTACTCAGGAGAATGAGATTGAGGATCAAGGTTCAAAGCCAGCCGGGGCACAAAAAGACATGAGACTCTTATCTCCAATTAACCTCTAGAAAAGAGAAAGTGGGACTTGGCTCAAGGGTCCTTGAGCAGAAGAGCTCAGGGACAACACACAGGCCAAGCACAAGCCCCATGTCCAACCCCCCCAAAAATTTTTGGACTAATTCCTTCAAAATAAAAAAGCAATTTAAATGCTCACTATTACTGATTTTATTCAGTATTGTATTTGAAATTCTAGTCATCACAGGAGGAAAACAAAGCCTATAGGAATCAGAAAACTTTCAATGTCTGAAGATAATCACCAACCTAAAAATTTTAAGAAAACTTCATAAATTATTAGGACTAATTAAAAGATCAAGAAATTATAACATGTGAAATAAACACAAACATTTTCATTTTAAAAACACCTTAAAATAATAAAGATAACTTCAAGTTGGGAAGAACTCTTTGAGGCACCAAGAACATAATTTTAAATAAGTAGTGAAATCAACTATGTTAAACTGACAGTATTAACAATAGAATTTCTAAATTGCAGATGCTAAAGAGAAGAAAAGTCTTGGAGATATTATTTGAAACTCATGATTTATAAAAGACAAAAAAAACTTTGATAAATATTATACAAAAGGAAAAACTTGATGTGGAAAACTGGAAACCAAACCAACAAATCTAAAGTGTAATATAGAATTCAATCCAGTGGTAGGCTATAATGATTTCCCCAAAGATTTCCTTAGAAATTGCAAATATGTTAGGCTGTAATGCAAAGAAGAATCAAATTTGCAAATGGAATCAGGTTACTAATTAGTTGCTATTTAGATAAAGAGATTTTCCTGGGTATTTATGTAATCTTGAGAGGTCCTAAAGAATATAAAAGGGAAGTAGAAGAATCAGAGTCAAAGAGATGTTTGAAGTTGTCAGGTATCATAGATTTGGCATCTAGGAGGGTAAGGAATGAGACAGACTGTAGAAAATAAGGCGAAGAAATAGATTTTCCTTAGAACTCTCCAACTGTAACTTTTCTATATTTTTGATTTTAGACATATTTTGGACTTTTGACTTCAGAACTGGGACATATTTAGTATGCCCTTGTTTCTGGACAGTTGGATAAATGCCAAGTAGTGGAATTGCTGGGTCAGAGGGAGCTCTATGTTTAGTCTTTTCAGGAACTGCCATACTGCTTTCCATAGTGGTTGAATGATTTACACTCCCAGCAACAGTGTAGCAGTGATCCCTCCTGGCCAATTTCCCTCCAGCATCTGTTGTTATTAGATTTTTTGATCCTGGCCATTCTAACTGGAGTGAGGTGGAATCTTAGAGTTGTTTTGATTTGCATTTCTTTTATGACCAGAGATGTTGAACATTTCTTCATGTGTCTATGGGACATTGTTGTTTCTTCTTCAGAGAAGACTCTCTTTAAGTCTTTGGTCCATCTTTTAATGGGATGGTTGTTACTTTGGAGATTAGTTTTGGAGTGATTCAATTTTTTGAGCTGTTGATAATATTTTAGATATGAGGCCTTTGTCCGTTGTATGGTTGGTGAAGATCTCCCACTCTGTAGGCTTCCTAATTAGCTTACTAGCTATGTCATTTGCCCTACAGAAGCTCTGCAATTTAATGCAGTCCCACTTATCCAGCCTTTCTCTGATTTGTTGTGATTCTTGGTCTTATTAAGAAAGTTTTGATCTGTGCCAAGGAGGCCCAGTTTGACTACTATTCCTTCTTGTAAAGTTTTCAGTGTGTCAGCTTTTACCTCCAGGTCCATTTGGAGTTAATTCTAGTGTAGGGTTACAGAGATGGATCCAACTTTAGTTTTCTGCAGGTGCTTAACCAGTTCTGCCAGCACAACTTGTTGAAGAGGCTATCTTTCTTCCATTCTAGTTTTTGGCTCCCTTGTCAAAGATTAGGTGGCCATAGGTCTGTGGTTTAATATCTGGGTCCTCAGTTCTATTCCATTGGTCTTCCGGCCTGTTCTTGTGCCAGTACCACTATTTACCATAGTAAAGATATGGAACCAACCCAGATGTCCCTCAGTTGATGAGTAGATTAACAAGATGTGGTATTTATACACAATGGAATTCTATGCTGCTGTCAGAAAGAACGACATCACCCCATTTGTAAGGAAGTGGAAAGACTTAGAAAAAATCATATTAAGTGAAGTAATCCATAGGCTCAATGATTTCCCTTATTTGTCATAATCAGTAGAAACCTTGGGCTCTCCTAGCAGAGATTTGCAATAGAACAAAACCTAGATACATAAGGTCATACAGTATGACGCTAAATGAAAGGACCTCTAGGATATAATAACAAAAGCCATATAAGGAGTGATTGTTGTCCTTAATGTACTATGTTATCTCTCATCTCTTTTGCTGTTTCTTGGTTATCTCATATTGTTACAGTATTTCATTTGTTATCTGATATATTGGATAAATGCGTATTTGGTTATTTGAAAATCGATAGGGAAGAAGATGAGGGGTGGGGGTGGGGGGAAGGGAAATGGGAACCAAGACATGAGAAAAGGTATCAATGTATGTGAAGTAGTGTACCTTCTATCTGATGAATATAATGTAATCCTCCTATTAATTACAATAAAAATATATGAGAAAAAATAAAATGAAAATAATAAAAAAAAGAACTGGGACATATTTGTTTGTTCCAGCTTCTCTTGTACTTGTGGTAATTTTTATGACAGTATTAGAAAACCAAAACAAGCATCAGTAAAATATCATAGAAAATGTTAAAATTCACCAAAATTGGGAAGCAAAAAACAAGCAAACAAACACATCAAAGAGTTACCATGATATGCATTAAGAATGTGCAAAAAAAAACCAGGCATTTGTAAATCGCTGATGGTAATAATGAATCGGTACATGCATTTGAGAGAGTGATTTTATGGTGTTTAAAATGTTTACATTCGTATAATCAACCATCTTATTTTGATGTCTGACTTAGAGAAATTATGCTCTATCCAGATAGAGATGCCTACAAGACTCTCTCAAAAAATTGTGAAGAACTTGGAATAAATGTAAATTTCCAATTCGATAGTGTATATAGAACAGTACACGGGAGCTGAATGGCCCAGAGCTATTTAATATCAACATGAATAATTTACAAAAATATAACTTACTTTCAAAAGGAGCAAGTTTCAAAAGGTTAATGTGTATGTTATTTACATACTTTTTTTTTTTTTGCCAGTCCTGGGCTTAAGCTCAGGGCCTGAGCACTGTCCTTGGACTTTCTCAAGGATAGAGCTCTACCACTTGAGCCTCAGCACCACTTCCGGCTTTTTTCTATATATGTGGTACTGAGGAATTGAACCCGGGTCTTCGTGCATGCTAGGCAAGCACTCTATCCACTAGGCCAGACTCCCAGTCCTATTTACATACATTTTTAAAAGATAAAAACTTCCATTGTTTCCTTATCCTGGAGGTCCTTACATTTAGTGTCATACTATTTGGACTTGTCCTTAATGTACTATGTTATCTTTCATCTCTTTTGCTATCCCTTGGTTATCTCATAATATTACAACATTTCACCATGTTATGTGATAAATTTTATATGTGCTTAATTGGTTATTTGAAACTGGATAGGGAAAGGGGGAAATCAAGATGGGGGGGGAAGGAGGGGAGAGGGAAATGGGGACCATGTCATGAGAAAGGGTATCAATGTTTGTGAAGTCATTCACCTTTTATCTGGTGAATATAATGTAACCTTTCTATTAATTACAATAAAAATACAATTAAAAAACTTCCATTGTTGTAGAATACATAATTCGAAGTGGCTTAAAGCTTTGAGTGTCAGGTGTTTGGGCTGAGCTATATGCTAGAGGACTTTCAATTTGATTTTCTAGAGTTATCACCTACCAAGGACATCTTTACATCTTAGAAATACCCAGGGGTTTTTCAAAGGCCTTGTTTTCTATCATTTCAAGGATCCATCAAATTGCACCCTCTTCATTTTGGAGCATCTTAGCTCTGTCTGGGGCTTTTGCATTCACCTCAACTTATCTCTTCCTAAATAGTCTCTCCTACTAACTTTTTAAAATAAGGGAAGGAATAGTACATCATCTACTTGGCAATATTCCTGGTCTACCCTCAAAAAGCAAAGTGGTAAATGTACTTTTCAGAGGTACAATCTCTGAATTTTGCCTTGAATTAAACAGTTTTGACATCATTCATGCTTCTGACTATGCCAAACGTAATCAAAGAGAGCCTCGCTGGTCCCATCAAGGGCATACTCTAAAGGGATCAACATATGAAATGCAGCAGCAGTCTCATTCTGAATTAGTCTAAAAGGGCAAGGGACAGAGCAGAAACTGCTAATCCTGCAGGGGTCATTGTAAAATCCAGAGATTTGTCTGAAGGATGCATGATTCTGGGAATTACAAGGATGAGCTAAATAATGTTGGCATCATCAAAGGACAGCTCACATGGCTAATCCTTCTCCCAGCCACTGGAATCTCTAGTGTGCCTGCATCTTTGTGATTGGAATGGAATTGAATGGGCCCATGTGCCTGCCTAAACATTGCAGCTTTGCAAAGTCTGCTGGATGCTTGGGCTGCATTCACATTCTTGAATTGCTAAAACAATCAAAGAGCATTCATTTCCTTAAATGGTGATATATCCTTGGGAGATTTGAGTCCTAATGATTCCATCATTTTGCTCAGCAAAATGCATGAGGATACCAAGAGCTAATTAATAACTGCCTTAAAATCAGACAAGTGGCCATTTCACATAATAGTGATATTCACATTATTTGAAGAAATCATACACAGAAGAGTGGCAGATGTCTTTTTTGTTTTTTGTTTTTTTTCTTATTCCCAGTATTGACAGATCAGCATACAGAAGCTTTTAAACTACACTTGGAGGAATTTAGGTCAGTGCAAGGAAATCAGTGTGCATTTAAAAACTGTGTGTGTTTAAAATAGGTTATGTTTTAAGAAACAGTCCCTACCTTTAGAAAGGCTGTTAGAGAGCTTGTGCTGAGAGCTGCAGCTGTTTGGATGCCTTCAGTAGAGATGACTCAGCTGGAAAGAGTCTCTGTAGGTGGAGGAAGAGTTCAGAGGAGCATGGCCAAGTGTTGAAGACTTTAGAATGCTGATTCAGAGCAAGAGTGAAGGAGATTCCCAAGAATTAGACATTGAAACAAAAGATTGTACTGCCACTGATTTGCGTCTTAATTTCTTTCTTTCTTTCTTTCTTTTTCTTTTTTTTTGCCAGTCCTGGGCCTTGAGCTCAGGGCCTGAGCTCTGTCCTTGGACTTTCTCAAGGTTAGAACTCTACCACTTGAGCCACAGCACCACTTCTGGCTTTTTTCTATGTGGTACTGAGGAGTTGAACCCGGGTCTTCGTGCATGCTAGGCAAGCACTCTACCACTAGGCCAAACTCCCAGCCCAGCATCTTAATTTCCATTTAAAAGTTTTTATTTGAATTTCTCCCAGTCCCTCCCTCCCATCTCCGCATAAGAGTTGTGTAATTCACTTTTATCTGAGTTCAATGAGTTCCACTGCCGTGCTTTTTCTGTATTATCCCTCACCTGAAGATAGGCATTTGAATACAGCATGCATAAAATAGAAGACAGAATCATCAAAAGATATCTTTTTAAAAAGAGATGTCTTGTTTCTATGTCTTAGAGTTCATTTATATATATATATATGTATATAAGAAATTTTACATAAACATGAAAAGGCATGTAGATATTGTGCCTTTTAGTTTCTCTCCTAAGAGTTGTCTCTTTTGGTCTCACTGTGTGTATCTAATTTACATTTACTTTACATTTGATCACTTTGTTATTTCATGGACAACATATTCGTGCTACTATGTTTTGAAGTATGCATAATGAAATTAAAACAAGACACCTGAATATCACTTATTAAAAACCCAATGCATGTTTAAAATGTTGACAGTCTTTTAGATATGTTTTTGCTAATAAGGATTCAGCTTTGAAATCATTCATAGATTAAATATCTGTTCATGTATATTTGGCACAGTGGTAGGGACATCAGTGCCACAGCCTTTGAGCTGAAGGCTGTGACTGGCCATAAAAGACTTCAGAAGGCTTGGAAAGAAGCAGTATGGAGTACTGAGTACTCTTGGCCTTACTTTCACATCATGTGGAAGCCTATGTCCAGCCAATACCATCAGTGGGGGGGCAGATGAGAAGCCATGGTACATACTCTGTGTTTTCATCTTCCTGAGATGCATGTCAGAGCTTAAAAAAAGAGGAAAAAAAACACTTTCAGATATGATGAATGGTTACTTAATCAACAAATTTAGAAACCAGGCAAAAGTAGTGAATCTACTTAATGTCCCAAATCACAATGGCTTGTTTAGGGACAACCATAGCTTAGATTCACATCTCAGGTCTATCACTGTTCAAAAATTTTCTTTGAATGACAAAGTAAGTTAATATAGGAAATAAGATTTGGTAAAACTATCAAGACTAGATAAATGACCATTGATTCAAAGGTCTTATGCATCTAGATTTTCTTTCATGTGTATGTTTGCTTTAACTAGACACTCTATGTCTATATAAAATAAGAAAATTACCATAGATCGTTTAATAATATGACAAAAGAATAGCAGAAAATACTAGCATGCTTGAGATTATAGTTTATATACAAGTATTGTCTTTACACCTGTTTCCTCATGTTTAAAGAATGTGGTCAGGTCACCTGGCTTGTTTTGTTGGGAATTTGTCATAGAGTCTCATAATTAGAAGATCAGTCTCTGGGTAGGATAAAAATTCACATTTGAGATTTCTTTTTAAAATTGTTTTAATTATCCATGGGTTTGGGGTTTCTTGAGTGCAGGTTCATGTATTTTTCTCATGCCCTGACTTTTTTGCCACTTCATCTTCATTTTCTCTCTTTTACTAAGTATTATAGGCTGAGCCAATGCCATAAGCCAAAGATTATTTCTCAGCTTTCTTTGTAGTTAGGTTTTTGACATAGCTTTGATTTTGGCAAATTACATATAATAGTGGTTTCAGAAATAAATGCAAGGAAGTTCTAAAGAGACATATGAAGTCCTTTCTAAACCCTCTCTTCTTTCATTTTAATGCCTATAATGCTGATAGGACAATTGATTGGACAATACTGGGACCAATACTGAATCAGAAAAACAACCATATCAAAGGATGGAAACTTTCATGCACAACTGTCAAAATGTCTTCTTCTAGATTTTCCTACTTAAATAAGAAATGCTTCATTTTTGTTTAAGCCACAGTAATTATACGATTTTCTCCTATTTTCAGTTCAGTTTAATTTTACTTGAACATGAGATTTCTTCTTAATTCTGTGATTCTGGGAGTACTTGACTATATTCACTCCTTTGAATCTAATTATAATAATGATTAGACTGAGGAGTCTTCTGATAATTCCTAGTCATGTGATTGTTATTACAAGCCAATTAGCATAATTGTAAAATACATGAAGACTCAAAACCAAACTTTTGCATCTACTAGATGCCGAAACACATGTAAGGGATATGCCCATACTTCTGTGTGCTATAAAATTAGCTTATAGTATTACTGTGATGATTAATGAGTTGATGGATGTACAGTAGCTGCCAATTTCGTGTCTCTCCATACATACTAAGGATCCCTTGACATTTATTTTGTAGAAATCTCTAAATTTATCTTTGTGTGATTACTACTTAGTACATTACTTTACACAAAGTACCCACCAAATGAATCATTTTTTACTCTAAGCTAGGTAACTAGTTCATATCTCTTTGAACAGTGTCACTTCTTCCCTCATTTTCTATTTTTCTCCCTTCTGGCCTCCCTCCTCCCAAGTTGCATAATTTATTTCCAGCATAGTGTCTAATGAGCATCACTGCCAAATTGGTTCCTCCTTTGTCCCACCATTTCTTTGTTTCCCTTTCTCCTTTCCAAATCAGATAAATTCAAGACACAGGGTACAGAGCTCAAAAACAGAAACAAAAGTGAATAAACCAAAGGGAGGAAAATGCAAACAGTAAAACAAAACAAAACAAAACAAAAAGCCTCTAGTTTCCACTTCTTGGAGTTCATTTCCATAAGCATCATTTTATATGATCATATGCACATAACTATTGAGCCTTTGTGATCCTCTCCTTTGTTCTCACTATGTAAATGTTCAGAGTCCATATAATTAATCGTGTTCAAGTCTATTTTTTGTTTACTATTCATTGGGTTTACTTGTAGATTTATAGGCACATTCTAATCATTTCGTATGAGAGAAACTATGTTTCTTTGGGTCTGGCTTACTTAGGAAAAAAGTCTTTCCATTTTCTTACAAATATATGATTTTTAATTAAACAAGGTAGCCTAGCACTATTTTCTTATGCCTTCAATTCTAGTTACTTAGGAGTCTGAGATCTATAATCACAATTCAAAGCCAATTAAGCTCCAATGTGAGAAAAATGACAGTATCTCAAGTGGTAGAGCACAAGCTTTGATCAAATAGCTCAGGGAAAGTGTATTGGACCTGAATTCAAGCCTTATGACTGACACAAAATGTAAAATAAGGTAAAGGCTCTAAAGGTGTTTCAATCACCTTTAAAATTTTTACAGCTTTTTATGTTATATAAAATATACTAATATTCAGAAAGTCTGAGGGAATACTTCAGCTCACAGTTTACAGCAGAGGAATAGGTTGAAATTAGGTAGAAGCAAAGTCTTTTTCTTTTGTGTTTAGAAAATTCAGAATTACTCAATTCCTATAATTTCATTAGAGATGAAAATGAGTGCTACAGTTGTTTTGAATTCAATAAATGTCATAGATATTAATGGTGTATACATTTTGGAGTCCACATATACTGAAAAAAAGACTCTATAACACTAATCTCAAAACCACAATGAAAAATGCATGGCCTAACAAATGAGGAAATCTTTATTTTCCTCAAATATGTACCATGTGTTTTCTTTGCTCTCATAAAAGAAAATCAGAAACTGACAAGAACTGACAGAGATATAAGCCCTTTGTGTTGATATAGAAAGTTTCTTAAAACAACCTGAAGACATGGATTAAAAAAGTATTTTCCCTCTTTAATAACTAGATATGCTTGAATTCTTTCATGTACAAGTAGTTCTATCAATTTCATCCATTTTGTTCTTTCCTCAAGAATATCTCAACAAAAAGTTCCAGTAGCATCAGAAATGTTTGGTGCCCTTTTCTTCCTATCTTGTGGTTCAGAGTGCAAATTTCTTATGTTAGAGAGGAGAAGGTTTGAGAGAATAAAAGGATGATACAGAGGTGAGAGTTAAGTGGAAAACTTTCTTCTTGAACTTTGTAAACTTTCTCTGAGAAGTATTAGACCTCTTTACCTAGTAGATACATAGTGTTTGAGCTGGTTTTCTTTAATCCCTCTTTTATCCAAAGAAAAAGTAAACTAACTGGAATAGTGATGTAATCTTAGAAATTATGAGAATCTATTACCCGTCATGAAAAGTCTTTGCATAATGTCCGTTTCTTTTGTAGAATGCACTCATATGAAGTGGGAAGAAGGAAAGTTAAATGAAACCTTTTAAAACTCCATTAAACTATTTTGAAAGCATTAAGAAATGAATAGTGCTAGTTGCTGATGGCTCATGCCTATAATCCTAGCTACACAGGAAGCTTAGACTTGAGGACTGTGGTTTAAAGCCATCCCAACCATTTAAGTCTATGAGACTGTTATCTCCATTTATCTAGCCAAAAGCCAAAAGTGGGGGTATAGCTCAAATGATAGAGTGTTAGCCTTTAGTGAAAAAGCCAGGATCAAAGGACATAGGCCTGGGATTTGAGCCACAGAGAGGGGAATCATGTTTCAGGAAAGTAAATGTGTAAACATAGAAAAAAAGAAAGAAATGAAAGAGAACACAGAAAAAAATGAAAAGATGAGTGTTCTCATGGATTAGCAATTTAGAAATTAAGAATAGGTGTTTCAATTTTCAATATGTGTGTGTGACAACCTTCCTGGTATGTGTCTGATGTGGGCAGGTTTAGTGAAATGCCACTAGATGTCCCAGAGGCTTTTTATAGATTCCACGCTGACACGCACATCAAACGATCTGAATGAAATCCAGACATTATTTCTATTTTAAGTGAAATTAATTGAGCTTTCCACAGCCTTATGGTATTTCAGACCTGTACCTGTCAGGACTTTATCAACAAACAGTGCTCTCAGAGAGCCTTTGAGGAGCAGCTGTCACAGGGAGGGAGGACTAGACCTGGGCAACAGACCCCAGGTGACCTGTTCAAGTAGAGACGCGTGTCTGTGGATGTGCACTCAGTCAATACTTGTGCCGACTTGACAGGGCCTGCGTCTTCTCCGCATGGATGGTGGATGGATCCCACAGTTCCATAAGGCATGAGTGAAAGTAGAAATGCTCCCTCCTGGGAGTGGGCTGGGTGAGTCATTCGTTCACACTGACACATTATATTTTTTCTGTCCTCACTTGTGTTGTCATCAACATTCTGGGAGAACTTCCATCCCAAATGTTGCCTGACAGGTAGCAGTGCCCTTTGTGTGAGAAAATGCTAGTGCTTGGAGTTACTGCAGCTGTTGCAAATATGCACTGTATCCAAATGACCTATGATGAAGTACTTATCCTCATACACACTTCCCTCCTCCCATTCCCTTGGCTCTTTTCAAACTCCAGTCCAAGATGCAGAAAGACTAGAAGGTAACTGTCCTAATCAGCCAATGCCAATGCAAAGTTAATTCCTGGACACTCTCCTCTTGCATCACTTTTACTTACTGTGGGGGCATGAGGTTACTTAATGTCTATTTCATTTTCCTCTCATGTTTATTTGTGAGTTGGGAATGTTGAGGTTTCATTAAATTTTACTCTTGAGCTTAGTTATCCTAAGACATTCATAGTAGAGAGGGCATTGTATAAAAACTAGTCAGTGAAAAAGAAAAATGTCATTATTATTATTATTATTATTATTATTATCATCATCATCATCACCCTCATTATTATTTTGATACTGGCGATTGAACTGAGAGCCTCCTTACCTGCTGGGAAAGCACTTTATTACTTCAATACTTTATTACTTTATTGCTTCTTTCTTTATTTTATTTTAAGTAGACTTCCCTGCTTTGTGTAAACTCAAACCGTGATACTTTGGTCTTATTTTCTTGAGTATTTGTGATTATAGGCCTGTTTCACCATGTTTTTACTAGCTGCCTAGTGTTTAAAATTTGGAGTCAAGTTCTTTATGTTAGAACTTGAATAAGAATCTGAAATTTTATTGGAATTTGAAAGATCACAGTAACCATATAAAGTTCTAATGGCTAGTAAAAGTAAAAGTGATTAAAGCTTTATTAGTACTCTGTGTGTGTGTG
Source organism: Megascapheus bottae (assembly GCF_031878675.1). Taxonomy (NCBI): domain Eukaryota; kingdom Metazoa; phylum Chordata; class Mammalia; order Rodentia; family Geomyidae; genus Megascapheus; species Megascapheus bottae. The sequence goes on along the minus strand of NC_143513.1, from coordinate 55,308,123 downwards.
TGTGTATGTATGTGTGTGTGTATCTTTCATTAGATCATAAGCTTCTAGATATAGGGGCAAAGTTCATGTTGCATATATATATATATGTATATAGTAGCATCTTGTTTGTCATATTTGAGATATTCAATAAACATTTGTTTAATAAGTAAATGATTGAACAAATAAATAAGCAAGTAAATAAGTACAAATAAATACAAATATAACCCCAGTAAAAGGAGAAAGCATTTGAAAAAGGAATTGTTCCTTTTCCTTGGTTATTTTACAAGTCTATAGAAATAAATAATTTCTTAGTTTTAGTAGTGTTGGTGTAATAGATTATTTTATAGAAATTAAAAACTGAAGTAAGAAGAGTAAGGGGAGGAATAAGGAGAGGAATGGGTGAGACTTTTGGAAAGGGTGGCAATGATCAAGACATATTGTGTTCATAAACTGTTTTTTGTTATTACTTCAAGATAATAATAAAACAAATAAATAAATAAATAGATAAAAATTAAAACCTAAGGTATTGTATATTTCAAAACACAAGTACAGTTTTTAACTTGGCTCCAACCAGTAATGTGAGATAGAATAATAACTACTTGGAAATCTTGATGGTTACCTTAACTTAAAGATCAAATATTCTTGTTAAAATTTCTTAAAGAACTCAAAATATCAAATACACCCTAGTCTCAATTGTGATACATAGATAAAGGTATTAGAACTACTGTGTGTGTAGCTGTGAAAGGAAGATAGATAATATTTATTTCTTAAGTCACTCCCCAATTGTTCCAGCAGGCATTGTCACAGGCCTTTTCCTCCCAAATATATTTTGAGATTTATTACTCTTGGCTTCTTAGATGCCTAACTTCATTCTTAGCGTCCATCAGCTCCATTGTCTTTTTAAATTTCTCTGAGCCCCCTTCTCTCTCATCCTCCATTTAGCACTCATGAAGATCCTTTAAAGTTTAAATCACATCATACCCAGGCGAGTTGAAATACTTGCCTGGCCTTATTGTAATTAGAATGCAATTTACCCACTCTTACTCCCCATTGCTTTCTTCTAGGCTGCATATGACCCGGCCTTCCTGTCTATGATCTCACATGCTATTTCATACTGTCTCTCTACACAGTCCCTTCTCACTATGCCTCGTTTGAACTGGTTCTCTATGTGAGGCCTCTTTCTATCAGTCTTTCTATTTTCTCCTCTTGGAATCTCATTTTTTTAATATTTAGAAAGTCTCCGTAAGATTTCAGTCTCAACATTTCCACTTGTAACTACACACTCTGCATTCACTTCATATTGTAGTCTTTCTCTGATTTTATTTTGTTATTATATATTTTTTCACAGCATTTTCAGGAATTAAATGGCTATTTTACTGTTGGCTTATAATTTACTGGACTGCTATCTGTTACGATGTAATATTTATTTAAGGAACTATACACTCAACGACTTTAATTTTTCTTTATCACTTTTTGCCCTTTTTTACTTCCTTCCTTCTTTTCTTTCCTTTTCCTTTTCTTTCTTTTCTTTTCTTTCTCTCTTTTTGCCTATACAGTCATTTCAGTATCAAGGCCTAAAGTGGGAATGAAAGAAACATCACAGTGGTCTCTCCAGGTTTGTGTCCTAAGATTAACCACAGATATTTTGTGATGAATCATCAATAAGGAAAAATGTTAACATCTGAATGACTGCTCCTGCCAAGTACTTTTTCAGTATTTTTTTGTGCTTTCTTGAGAATATTGTATGATCTAACCACACACTTGAAAAGTATGTCTAGAATGCTGGACAAAAGAGAAGCATAGAATCAAATAACTTGTTTTTGGTTTTAAAGCTAGTGGACTGCTTTGGGAAGTTGAACTAGGGAAACTGCACAACAAGAATTCTATGGTTCCTTCTCTCTCTTCCTCTACTCTCCCCTGTCTCCTCTTCTCCCTTTCCCTTCTCTTCTTTTCCCTTGGGCAAAAATCTTCTATTTGATGCTCTTGATTCTTAAAAAAGGAAAAGACAATCTGAGAAGTTGATTTGTAAACAAGTGTGTAAGAAAATTAGGAATTAAGAGATGTGTCATAAACTTTCCATACCACTTAGTACTTTTCCTCTGTGAATGTTGTGAGTTGTTAAAAGTATTTTTTTATGCATCCTTCAATGACGAAAGGGCCAGGTTATAGGTACCAGAGCCTTTTCAACTTGATTTACAGAAAGAGAAAAAGTGTTTTTATCAGAATTCTTGGCAGTTGAAGTGGGGTTGTTATTGTGTATCACTTAAGAAGGAGGTGCCTTTTTAATATTTGTTTCCTTAAGAAAGACTCCAGTACCAAATAGTTTATCTGCCTAGAACAAACAATAGTTGCCTAAAAATGACTCTGTTTTTCAATATTTTGAGTAACTTTTATACTTATACAATGGCTTTTTTAATGGCACTTTTTAATCAGGTTAACTTTTTTCTCTTCCTAAACTGATGGGGTTCTTATATTTTTAAGATAATAATCCTACATTAGATGCATGGTTCACACATATTCCAATTTGTAAGTTGCTTATTTAGAGTGTTGCTTCTTTTACTGGGAAGGCTCTTTTTAGTCTTTTTTTTTTCAGGAAGAAGGATTAAGGGGTTCTGTTCTGGAGCTTGAACTCAGGGCATTTGAGCCTTTTGCTTAAGGGTAGTACTCTATCACTTAAGCCACAGCTGTATTTTCAGCTTTTGGGGTGATTAATTGGAGTTAAAAGTCACATGAACTTTCCTGCCCAGGCTGGCTTTGAACTGCTATCCTCAGATCTCAGCCTCTTGAATAACAGGCGTGAGCCACCAGCACTGGACACTTTGTAGATGTGTTCAATTCCATTTTTCTAGTTTTAATTTTATTGCTTGTACTTCTATGTTCATATTTAAAAAACCCACAAGCCTAGGCAAAGGTCAAAATGTTCTTCTCTTCGATTTTCTTTTAATGATTTTAAGTATAATTTCATATCTCTATGTTTTCTATTTACTCTGGGTTACTCTTTATTGTATGATAATTGTCCAATTTTATTTTTGGTATGTGAATATCTGATTTTCTTATTGGAGATTACAGATATTGCCTTTTCCCATTGTGGTTCTTGATTTCTTTGCCAAATATCTGTTGGCTGAAATTATGAGAATTTAATTCTGTATTCTATTCCCTTCACCTTTATGTGTGTGTGTGAGTGTGTGTGTGTGTGCGTGTGTGTGTGTGTGTGTGTGTGTGTGTGTGTGTCTGTGTGCATTTGTACGTTTGGGTTTTTTTATTGCTGTTGCTTTTTTTTCTTTTTTGGATTTTGCTAGTTCTGAGGCTTGAATTCTGGGCGGGACATAGTCCTTAAGCTTCTTTTGCTAAAGGCTAGTTAGTACTCTATCATTTGAGCCACAGTGAAACTTTTAGCTTTTTCTGAGTAATTTATAGGACCATAAGGGTCTTATGGTTTCCTACCTAGGATCAAGTAGTGGTCTTCACAGCTCAGCCTCCTGAGTAGCTAAGATTACAGGCTTGAGCCACCAGTTCCCGGCATGTGATTCTTTTTAGTGGCCACATTACATTACTTTTATATATAATCTATATCTGATGTAAATTTCACTATCATATGTTTTCACTTTATGCAGGATTGATTTCAGGATCATAGTTGCTTCATTAAATTTCTATCATTGTTTCCTGTTATGAAAATAATTCTGTGAAACATACCATTAGAATTTGGTAGAGATTCTACTACCACTGTTTTGGTTAGAAGACATAATTCTGGGTCTTCAAAGGAAATGAAATTGATACATCAAAGCTGCATTTCTACATCTATGACTATGTCAACAATATGTGTACATAATAACAAAAGTATAAGGCTAACAAGCATTCATCAGTGAATACAAAAAAGCAAATGACACATTGGAACACTATTCAGTCTTTAAAGGGAAAAAAGTCATATCTGTTAAAACACAGATGAAACTGCAAGGCACTATGGTAAAGCAAAGAAGTCACACGCTTTTTTAAAAATATTTTTTATTGTAATTAATAAAAGGGTTACATATTTGCCAGAGAGAAGGTGCATTAATTCACATACATTGATACCCTTTCACATGTCTTGGTCCCCGTTACCCTCCCCCCACCCCCCATCTTGGTTTTTCCCCTTCCCTATCCAATTTCAAGTAACCAAATACAAATATATCCAATATATCAGATAACAAAGTGAGATACTGTAACAATATGAGATAACCAAGGGACAGCAAAAGAGATGAGAGACAACATAGTACATTAAGGACAACAATCATTCATTATATGGCTTTTGTTTCAATATCCTAGAGGTCCATTCAATTAGCTTCATACTATATGGTCTTATGTATCAAGGTTTTGCTCTATTGCAAATCTCTGCCAGGAGAGCCCAAGGTTTCTACTGATTATGATGAATGAGGGAAACCATTGAGCCTAAGTTCCTTTGAGTCTGGCTTACTTCACTTAATATGATTTTTTCTAAGTCTTTCCATTTCCTAAGAAAATGGGTCGATGTCATTTTTTTCTGACAGCAGCATAGAATTCCATTGTGTACAAATACCACATCTTGTTGATCCATTCAGAGAAAGGCTGGATAAGTGGGACTGCATTAAACTGCAGAGCTTTTGTATGGCAAAGGACATAACTAGTAAATTAATTAGGAAGCCTACAGAGTGGGAGAAGATCTTCACCAACCAAACAATGGACAAAGGCCTCATATCTAAAATATATCAACAGCTCAAAAAATTGAATCACTCCAAAACTAATCTCCAAAGTAACAACCATCCCATTAAAAGATGGGCCAAAGACTTAAAGAGAGTCTTCTCCGAAGAAGAAACAAAAATGGCCTATAGACACATGAAGAAATACTCAACATCTCTGGTTATAAAAGAAATACAAACCAAAACAACTCTAAGATTCCACCTCACTCCAGCTAGAATGGCCAGGATCAGGAAAACTAATAACAACAGATGCTGGAGGGGATGTGGCCAGGAGGAATCACTACTACACTATTGGTGGGAGTGCAAACTTGTTCAACCAGTATGGAAATCAGTATGGCAGTGCCTCAAAAGGCTAAACATAGAGCTCCCCTATGACCCAGCAATTCTACTACTTGGCATTTACCCAACCATCCAAAAACTAGTGAATACTAAATCCATTAGCACCACAATGTTCATTGAAGCATTATTCACCATAGCAAAAATATGGAACCAACCTAGATGTCCCTCAGTTGATGAGTGGATCAACAAGTTGTGGTATTTTTACACAATGGAATTCTATGCTGCTGTCAGAAAAATACGACATCGCCCCATTTGTTAGGAAATGGAGAGTCTTAGAAAAAATCATATTAAGGGGGCCGGGAGTTTGGCCTAGTGGTTAAAGTGCTTGCCTAGCATGCATGAAGACCCGGGTTCGATTCCTCGGTACCACATACATAGAAAAAAGCCAGAAGTGGTGCTGAGGCTCAAGTGGTAGAGCTCTAGCCTTGAGAAAGTCCAAGGACAGTGCTCAGGCCCTGAGCTCAAGCCCAGGACTGGCAAAAAAAAAAAATCATATTAAGTGAAGTAAGCCAGACTCAAAGGAACTTAGGCTCAATGGTTTCCCTCATTTGTCATAATCAGTAGAAACCTTGGGCTCTACTAGCAGAGATAGGCAATAGAGCAAAACCTTCATACATAAGGCCATATAGTTTGACGATAATTGAAAAGACCTCCAGGATATTGAAACAAAAGCCATAGAATGAGTGATTGTTGTCCTTAATGTACTATGTTTTCTCTCATCTCTTTTGCTGTCCCTTGGTTATCTCATATTGTTACAGTATCTTACTTTGTTATCTGATATATTGGATTTATTTGTATTTGGTTATTTGAAATTGGATAGGGAAGGGGGGAAAACCAAGACGGTGGGGGGGGTGGAGGGGCGGGTAATTGGGACCAATACATGTGAAAGGGTATCAATATATGTGAATTAATGCACCTTCTATCTGGCAAATATCATGTAACCCTTTTATTAATTACAATAAAAATATTAAAAAAAAGAAATGCAAATCAAAACAACGCTAAGATTCTACCTCACTCCAGTTAGAATGACCAGGATCAGGAAAACTAATAACAACAGATGCTGGAGGGGATGTGGCCAGAAGGGATCACTACTACACTGTTGGTGGGAGTGCAAACTCATTCAACCACTATGGAAAGTAGTATGGCAGTGCCTCTAAAAGCTAAACATAGAGCTTCCCTATGACCCAACAATTCCACTACTTGGCATTTACCCAACCATCCAGAAACTAGGGCATACTAAATCCAGTAGCACAACAATGTTCATCGCAGCATTAGTCACCATAGCAAAGATATGGAACAAGTCACACACTTACGTGTAGAAAGACACAGGAGAGAGAACTGTCAGAGGCAAAAAACTCTCAGTAATACAGGAGGGATGTTCCATTGATCTATTTTCCAATATGACTGTAGTTAATAATAATAAACTTTATCTTTGGAGATTGCTGAGTGAATACATTTTTTGTGCCAGTCCTGTGGCTGGAGCTCAGGGCCTGAGCACTCTCCTTGGGCTTTCTCAAGGCTATCATTCTACCACTTGAGCCACAGCACCTCTTCTGGCTTTTTCTCTGTATGTGGGGTGCTGAGGACTCGAAACTGGCTCTTTGTGCATGCTAGGCAAGCACTCTTACCACTGGCCAAGCTCTCAGCCCCAAAGTGAATACATTTAAATATTCTCATTTGCCCCCCAAACATTTAAGGACATAGATATGTTAATTATCTTGATTTCATAATTTATTGACCAATTTAAAGGGTCATTCAACATTGGGAATCTTTGTTTGTACTTTACTTATGATGGTATTATTTTAGTATTTTGTCAATATTGAAAGAAGCTCTTAAATAAGTGCAAAATATTTATTGCAGTATTGGCACTTAGTGACATTTGCATCTTCGTGATTGTTTAGAGGTGTGGTTGGCTCTGATGTTTCAGATTTATGGATTTACATATTCTTTCCTGTTTCTTGTAACTTCTCCTTCAGTGAGGTGATATTGTCATTTCTGTGCTTGCTAAAAAGTCAACTCTGTAGAAGCCATTAATTAGTAGCATAGGTCTGTTATAAAATTATTTTGAGACCCATCGTGCCACTTGTCTTTTTGCTGTTTGAAAAATAGTTTCAAGCAAGCTTCAACTTCAAATTCTAACTTTGGAGTAACATTCTGTAGGTTTAAGTCCATGGCATCCATGAATTAAATACATCTTATTTATGGTAAAATGCGATCAATCCCAATTGATCAACTTATATTCCTAATTATTGATAAATACAAACAAATGATCATTTTAATCTTCTTTTTATTCATTGAATTTCAATTTAGTTTTATGTGTAGACCTAGTGGCTATTCTTAGTAGGTACAGGTCAGGATCTCCAGCAGCTTGAGTGAGAATCTGATGTATTGTAATATATGGCCAACAGGTGGCAGCAGTTCCCAGAGAGTTCTTACTGGGGAGCGTGTACATTCCTATAATGATTATAACGCTTGGGCTTTATTCTTCACTGGGTTTGTTAAAATACAGTGTATTCAAGCTGATTGATAAATGTCTCTGTTTGCTTTTCCGGAAAAAAATTACTCAGTTGTGTGTAGAATTATATTTATAATGTACGTTTATTTATTTTTCTGTACTGAAATATACACAGGACACCAATATCTGATTTCCCTTTGTTCAAGGAGGTTGGGAAGTAATGATGCATCAAGTACATTAAGCCTTCTAACTTCATCCCTGCTGATGCTTTAAAGAAATTTCTTCAGTTACTTCTGAGAAATATATCTTTTGCTACCACTCGGGACTAGATTGTAACTGTTACTTAGAAGTAAGACACACCATAGGTATGGCAGTTTATAAAATTTAGAATGAGATCTATTGAGAATACCATGTGTTAATAGTTCTATAGTGTGCTCTCCCTTATAAAAGTCAGTGTTATTTTTTACTTTGATGTGCTCTTGAAAATGTTATGACCATTTATTAATTGATTAGCAGATCTTGTTCTAATCTATATTTTGTCAAAGAACAAATTACCATATTTAAAACAAAGAAATCAATAAATGTGAAAAATCCATAGGGCAGATCATTGTCATTTGAAGATGTCCTTAGGTTATTAATCATATGAGAGTATCACTTTCCCACTTCCACCCTGGATTAGCCAGTCTTAAGAACAGTCAGTCCTTTATCCTACAATGCTGATTGAGGTGAAGATGAATGGAAAATGAAATTCCTCTTACATTGTTAGTGGAAGCCCAAATTACCAGAGCCAGAATGGGAAATAGTCTGAAAGTTCCTCAAAATATTAGAAATAGAATGATCATAGAATCCAGCACTCCTACTCTAGAACATATATCTAAAGAAAATGAGAATGAAAATATCAACAAGAGTTTTCAGAAAAGCACACTGTGCCAGGGGATTGAGGCCTATTCAGCTTGCAGACAATAGGCAAGCTAAACCTGTCTTACAAGAAATGAGGCAGAATGATACAAAACATTGAGGAACTAAGACACCTGTTAAGGAGGAACTAGGACAAAACCTCCATATCTTTGGTGTGACAACATTTTACAGGGAGCAGAGAGGAAACCCACCAATCAGAAAGCCATTATTAAAGAAAACAAATTTCCATATTTAACCCAAGACCAATTTTGTAACACTGAATATGGCACAAGGATGAAGTGATATCATACCTCGACTTGTCCATCTATGCATATTTTATTTTTAGAATTTTAAAAATTTATGTTTCTCCCACTTTCTTCCCCCACCCCAAGTTGTAGAGTTCATTTGTAACGTATTGTCTTGTGAGTATCACTGCCTTTTATCCTTTGTCTCACCATTTTCTTGTTCTCTTCCTTTCCCTAATTCAAATAACTAAATATACAATACATGAGGTACCAAAATCAGATACAGTAACAATAGGGGATAAATCATAGGGGGGGACAAAAGAAAAAAAGAAATAACTTCACATACTACATTAAAATCCATAGCCACAAAATAAAACCTCTTGTCTTCATATCCTAGAGTTCATTTCTCTTAGAATTATAGCACTTATTGTAGTAGAAGGGATTGTACGTAAAGACGATGCAAAGTACATTTAAAAATGTTAGGTCCTGAAAAATTTTTTTTTAAAAAAGTTAGAAGTTGGGCACAAATGATTTAAGATTGTCATCCCAAATGAGACCGAGATCTGAAGACTGAGGTTTGAAGCCAGCCCAAGCAGGAAAGTCCATGAGATGTTTATCTCTGGTTAACATAAAAAAGACCGAAAATGGTGGCTCAAGTGGTATAGTGCCAGCCTTGAGGGAAAAAAAAAAAAGCTTAAACAAGAGCAGGAGGCCCTGAGTGCAATTACAAAACCTTTAGAACAGACACAGAAAAGAAAACAGCTAGAAGAATTTTGAAAGGTTTATCAAAAAGGTGTCCAGGATATTTTAAAGTTGTTATTTATTTGTTTGTTTGTTTGTTTGTCGGTCATGGGGCTTGAACTCTGTGTCTGGGTGTTGTCCCTGAGCTCTTCAGCTCAATGCTACCACCCTATTCTTGGAGCCACAGCCCCATTTCCGGTTTTCTAGTGGTTAACTGGAGATGAGTCTCAAGGTCTTTAATGCTTGGATTGGCTTTGAACCTCAATCCTCAGATCTCAGCCTCCTGAGTAGCTAGGATTACAGGTGTGAGCCACGGTGCCTGACTTGTTTTTGACACATATATGTGTGTATGTTCCAAATGGAGAGGACTTTAGTTTTCCCATGTTCCACAATGCTGTAGAAAATAATATGTTATAATATTGGTTTAATATATACTTAGAGAGTATTTAAGCAAAAATCTATGCAGATACAAACAGGATCAGTAGATTTAAAAATTGCAGCCCCTTTTTGCTTAAAATAGATCTTTTAAAAATAAGAACATTCTATGTAAGAACTATAAAAATCAGATGTTTTAAATTTTCCACTGTGGCCTTGAAATGTTAACATTTGAATCTGTATTATTTTGATTCCTCAGAAGTTTTTGATGTCGTATCTAATAAGTGTCTTTCTAATTCAATTAACTCTTCTTTGTAAACCAGAAAAATTTAAAAATAGCAAAACAAGATGGAGAGCGGTTGTGTCGATACAATGAACCAGTTTAGTGCAATGATCCAAAGCTCAATATATCTGGCAGAATTGCACCGTCATCCATCTCCTGAGAGCTCCAGCAACTACACAGTAGAAAGGCAACTTCTCTGTGAAGCCGGCTTGACTTTCTCTGTTTTGTAATGGAAAGAAATGCATTGCTGACATTGTGGATCAAAGTTTGTGCTTTGGTTAAACTGATAAGCATTTTTCAATTTTCTGTACAGGGCTTATTTGCTTCACGAGAGCTATGTTGTAGAAAGAACAAAATTGAGATTGGAAATACAACTTTAACTGAATGACATTTTCACATATTTTAGAATACTACAAAAAGGCATGGAAAAAGGAAAGTCTGATGATTGCTATGATGCTTTTATACTTATATTTAAATGTGCTCTGCTGAATTGGGAATGTGTGACATAAATTGTGAATGGCGGCCTCATTGACTTGCTCAGGGAAATGTTTTTCATAGTATATAAAATAATTCAGTTTGATATCTTATATAATAAATTTGTATTAAGAAGAATATTGAATAGTTACATTAGACCATGGTTATCCTAGCAGGTTGAATTAGAGATAATCTGTTGTGTTCAATATTGTCCCCAATTGTTACTGCAACCATTTTATGAATCCAAGTCAGAAAACTTTTTAGTCAATGCACCAATATGTCACCAGAAAGTTTAGAGCATCTAAACAACCTTTGTGTCTGATGAGAGAAGATTTCAGGCAAGATCTGAACATATACAAAGATGATAGATAAATTTAGAATATAAATATGGTAGAGAAGGATTACATGCCACAGACATGCCACAGATAAGATGGCAGTTTAGTTCACCTCTCATCCTGACCCACCTTGTTCATTAGAGATACTGGCTTTTGGTAAAATTCTTAGAATTAGAGTCCTTTTGGTTGATTAACCTCTTCTTTTCTTTACTTATTTTTAAATTAAAAATATTTGATTGTAGAAGTGCTGTATGGAGTGGCTACAGTTATGTAAGTTAGTCAGTACAATTGTTTTCTAACAGTGTTACCCACTGTCTTCCCCCACCCCACCCCCTCCCTACCTGCCTCAGTTATAAAGTTCATTCCTAACATAATGTCTAGTGAGTATTTCTGCTGTGTTGTTTCATCCTTTGCCCCACAGTATCTGTCTTTCTCCTTCCCCTCTCCAAATCAGATAAAGTTAAATACAAGACAAGTGATACCAAAGCTGCTAAATCAGAAACAGTGACCACAGAGGGGGGAAAAAAAAAGACAACTGAAAACAGTACCCTAAAATGCTAAAACAAACAAACAACAAATCCTCTCGTTTCCATATCTTGGAGTTCATTTTGACATAACTATTGAGCTATTGTGATCCTCTGCTAGGACCACCCTAAGTGTACAAATGAGGGAAACCATGGAGCCTAGGTTTCTTTCAGTCTAGCTTACTTTACTTAATATGATTATTTCCAAGTCTTCTCAGGTGGGTCTCTTTTCTATTTTCCATAAGTCCAAGATGCCAGATGTTTACAATTTCCTTCTTAGTTCCTAATTCCTCTGTCTTAACTACTTCCTCATTCTTTTGTTGCCCCCGTTTTCTTGTCAGATAGTTTTTAGCTTATCGGCTTATTTTGTCGTGACTAAAACACACAGCACAGCTCAGTAATGATAATTAAGTTAGTGGCTGATCAGTAAACCCTAGCTAGTTGTGCTGTATTTTGGGAGCTGAGAATGAAGTGTTCAATGACATGGACATGCTCACTCTTGCATTCCTTCCTCATAAACTGTCCAGAGATCCTATCAAATGCTCTTTCATATTCATGCAAGTAGTTCCCACTTTTAACAATTAAGTGCTCATATAAACCCTTGATTAGAAGACTGAAGGGCATATATATGAATGATGCATGCATATATGTATATATATGCATATTTATATACATATATACATATATGTATGTATTATATATCTATATATATATATGTATCCTGAGAAAGGGGAAATGGGAAGAATGGGAATATGGAGGAGACAATGTATTTGTTCAAAATATATAGTGTACATGTATGGAAATATCAAAATGAACTTCCCTTAAGTGGTGATATATATATATATATGAATATCTATGCTATTTCAAAAATTTAAAATAAATTAAAAATTAAAAAAAAAACCTTGATTACTTAGAAATATCCAAATTAAAGTTACTGTAAATTCTAGTTAAGATTCTCACATGAGCAGTATGTTGAAAGATTTTTCTGCTGGCCAAAGAGTGTCATGTTAATATTTTAGTTTAACAATGGTCTTCTTATGAGTGAATATGCCAGTGAGTTTTTAGCAGGCCATTTTAATTTTACCATGGTACTCATTCCTGTCTTCTACCATATATAATCAGAAACTTTATTCTGCTTGCTGATTGAGCATTAAAAAAATCAGAAACTTTTGAAGAACTCTGATGTCCAGATATCTAAAGAACAGAGAAAAGTCTGCATAACTTTAAAGAACTATTCTGTAAAAGAGATTTCTTGAGTACTTTCCAGCTTATTTTTGTGTAGCATTGATTTGTAAATAATCATGAACAAATGCAAGCTTAAGTGATTGAGGTGACTCTGTACTTTGTAGTTCCAAGTATGAAGCAACTGTTGACTTCAAAATTTGGTTAGAATTTAAGTCAATTTAATATCATCCAGATGGGGTATGGGGGCATGGAGAGTTAAATTCAATCATTGAATTCTTTTCAATCCCACTATTTAGATTACCTGAAATCTGCAATGTAGAGAATAATTTCTTGTGTAAACATATGTAAAAGTTTGCTCAGGTAACCCAAAAGTACCTAGAGGTAAAACGGAGAATCTGACTGCTCTTTGATGGAAAAAATAAATTAGCCTCATAATTTACATAAGGAGGCAAAACAAGTCACCAGTAGATTATCTCACTAAGTATGACGATACCGATACCCAGTACTAGTGTGAAATGCATAATTTCATTTGTCACAATGAATTCAAAAGTTTAAAATTTGGTTTTCTTTGGCACTCTTGGCACTCAATTGTTAAGTAGGAAGGTCACCATTCACACAATCCCCATGCTAGGGATTAGGCAGAGAACCATCACTAAGAATCAGAGATTTAAGGTGAGTTTTTCTAAGAAGGAAATCTAAAGTTACAAGATAGAGGTTTTGATCTTGTAAAAATTCAACAAGGGCAATGGAGGAATCTAGGCCATAGCACTACAAATTTCTTCACCACAGCCTTGTGAAGTATCCCTTCCATCTCATTGTTTAGCTAAATATCCCACGAGTCATTTATTTTCTTTTCCAAGGAAAAGACTTAAAATTTAAGATTTAAGACTTAAGATTTTGAGGAAAACTCTGGCTTGCATGACTGGGACAAGAGTTGGTGCTAAGGGTGGAACATCAATATTGTGACAGTCGCATAACTGCCCAGTTAAAGAGTTTAACCTCTTTCTGTTGACTTATTAAATGTCTATGGTCAGGGAATGCTCTGAAATATAAACAGAAGAATTTAATGCATAGATACACAATTAATAGATGATAATGTAGCCATATTGTCCATATAACAGTAAGTACATATTCAACATGTGTAGAAAAGTACAAAAAAACGAAGTCTGCACAAATGTATTGTTCTTCTATTTCCAAAACCATTTTTGTGCTTTCTTTTATTATGAATTATTGAAGAAGAAACTAAACAGTGAAATTTATTTTCACTGTACTAAATGTATGAAGTCTAATTCTAAACTTTTACATGCAAGTTTTTACATACTTTTAAATTTCAAGTTATCTTTTAATTATTGGAATGGGGTTTTAAATGACATTGCTATTGTGTCCTCTAGAAGTGATTTTTTAATGTGCAGTGCTTCCTTTAAAGTGATAATGAATATTTCTAGCAATAAACCAATTGATAAAGGCTACTAAAATTAGTACTCAGTATCTCAGTATTTCTAAAATTCATATAGAATAAAATATAATGTCTTCATATTTTATAATTAATGATGAATTGAGGAAAGTATGGGTGGGTCATGCCTTCAATCCTAGCTACTCAGGAGACTGATATCTTAAGATATTGGTTAAAAGCCAGCCCAGAGAAAAAAGTTCTCAAGATTTTTTTTAAATTGGGTTTATTTTATTTTACTTTTTTAAAGCGTCGGAATAATGTATAGAGAGGTTACAGTTAACATTCATTCATCAGGTATTTGGAGCATTACTTCTCTCACATTGATACTCCTCATATTTTTGTCCCCATTTCTCTCCCTTCAACCCCTTCCAATCTTGTTTTCCACCTTCCCCTTCTTATTTCAAATAAACAAATAAACATATACATATACAGATACATATATACAATATACCAGGTAGTGAAGTCAGATACAGTTCTCAAGACTCTTCAATTAATGACAAAAAGTTAGACTAGAGTTAACACTCAAGAGATAAAGTATCAGCGACATGCAAGAATATCAAGAGATACTGCCAGGCATACAGTTCAAGACCCTGTTGTTAAAAAAAAAAAGTTAAAATTTCAAGCCAAACCGGTGGATCCGAGGCTGAGATCTAAGGATCATGGTTTGGCCAGCCTTGGCAGAAAACTTCCTATGAGACTCTTATCTCCAATTAACTACTCAAAAACTGGAAGTGACACAATAGCTCATAGCCTAGAGCACAAATAGGGTCAGAGACAGTGCCCAAGATTCAATTTCCAGCCCCACAAGAAAATTAAAAAATAGAGGTAAAAGTTCAATTGAAATAAAATTTAATAGATAATCAAATGAGAACCAAGTGAAAGGAATGAGGTTAAAATACATGAATGAATTATTTGTGTGTGTTTTTGTGTGTGTTTGGGGTTTGCACTCAGGGCCTGGATATTGTCCCTGAGCTTTTTTTTTATTTTCATCTCAAGACTAGCAGTCTACAATTTGATCCATAACTCCCCCTTTTTTTTTTTTTTTGGTGATTTATTGGAGAGAAGAGTCTTTCCTGCCTAGCCTAGCTTCAGACCATGAGCCTCAACTCTTAGCCTCATGAGTAGTTAGTATAACAGGCATAAACCATTGGCACATGGAAAATGCATGAATTTTAATGTATATCTAAAATAATAATTCCATTATAAATAACATATTTAAACAGATTCTCAAAAGAAATAAATGAATGGCAAAAGTTACTTTTTTTTTCTTTTTATTAGTTTATTTGATAGTGGAATGTACCAACTTAAATGGATTCCATACATTTTATTTTTGCTGGGGAGAGAGTTGAAGGGATCTGTCATGGGGTTTGATCTCTGGGGCCTTGGCACTGTCTTTGAGCTCTTCAGCATAAGGCTAGTGGTTTTCCACTTTTGTCACTATGCCACTTTCAGTTTTCTGGTGGTTATTTGGAGATAAAAGTCTCACAGACTTTTGTGCTCAGGATGGCTTTGAACTGTGATTCTCAGATCTCACCTGCTTGAGTAACTAGGATTACAGGCATAGCATGAATGCTATCTTTAAAGAAATTATCAGGAAATTGAATTATATGAAAAATTCAGTTGTGAGAAAAAGACAAAAGGAACACATTTTGTAGGTACTAAAATTCCCAAAATTATTCTATACAAAGAAAATCAAATCGTGTTCTCATATAATGAATGCAGAAAAGAAGAACAAAAGACGCTCCAGTGGTGTAGTAACATACACAGGGTTAAATACTTCTTTTTCAAAGAAATGTAGAACAAAAATATTCCTAAAGGTCACATGCCATCTCTTCAGCCCATTTAAGGCTTCTGAAATGCCACTCTGAAGTAAAATAACTACCTCTCTAGAAGAGTCATTCCATTAAAGAGCCAACTAACATCAGTACAGAGATAAATGGGAGAGCAGAAAATTGATTTTACACTTGTGCTGTAAGTGTGGTCAAATGTTATAGGCCAGTGCATCAAATAAGATTCCAGAGAATCAGAGTGCCTGAGTCTCAACAATATCTGAGGATGTGGTTAAATGCAGCTTAATAATGTAGCCTAATATGCTCTGTGTATAGTCAACTACTTATTTACTCATTCTGTCTGTAAGGTGATGTGTATATATCTTTTACGTTTTTGTTGTTATGTGTTTGTTGCCAGTCCCAGAGGCTTGAACTCAGGGCTTGACTATATTGTCCTCAAGTATTTTTTAACCCAAGGCTAGAATTTCACCACTTGAATCATACCTCCACTTTTGGCATTTTAGTGTTTAAAAGGATAAATGAGTCTTATGTACTTTTCCTGCCCAGGCTGGCTTTGAACCACAATCCTTAGCCCTGAGTCAACTGAGTAGCTAATATTATAGGTTTGAGCCACCAGCACCCAGGTTCATATACTTGTATTTTACTAATAAATGTATTAGGTCCATGGTACTGGAACTGATACTTGATACCTCCATTTACTAGTACCTCATACATTCATCCAGAGGTATGCTAAAAGATAGCTGCAATGATCTATATTTTGTTTGATTTAGAGCATAAATGACAGTGCTTAATGAGGTGATACTAGTTACATTTTATTTTCTGTCATTCCAAATCCATATATAAACATTTCCAATATGAAAAAATTAAGAATATTATTGTCCAGAAACTACTAAAATTTATTGGATCCTCTGGAAACATAAATGTGTGCTCACCTTTCCTCTCTGCATGGTTACTTTGCCTTCTTCATGCCATGTAGGCTGCTGTAGCATTCATTTGGGACCCACCATTTCTTTCCAGGTACTTTAGACCTCTCTGTGGTTGAATAAAGTCAGACAAGATGAATGTTATCCTGCACCTTCCATCTTTACTACACTAAAGAGTCTCAAGGGGTAAGTAGAAAGCTGGGCAATGACATTTTTAAAAGCCCTGGTGTGCTCTTGGCAGTTTAACAAGAAAGTCATAGCTAATATTTTTTTCCTTTTTTATAGATATTTAGTGCTGTTCAGGACTATGATAGCTTCTTTCCACATATTGCTGAGCAAGAGATCAATTCCAGCGTAGACGAAGGGTGAATGACAGTGTCACTGGAGGAAGGAAAGACTGGAAGATGTAGTTCTTTAAAAAATGAATGTCGACTATTTACTGAAATCCACTCCATGTGTTCACTGAGCATTCCCTCCATTGCTTTCCCGTGTGTCTGTGCCCCATTTTCCCAGGTACCTTCTTTGTTCCCTCTTGGAAAAGAGGAGTTATTTTAAGCTTTGTGTACTGCCCATACCTTATGCTAAGATATGGGCTCCTCTATTAGCTAGTCAACTCTATTATCAACTCTGGCTGCAGGGGGAAAAATCACTTTGCCCAACTTCAGATGTAATTCTGAGAGAGATGGAGATAAAGTTGTATATTGAGAATTCTCTTACTAGAAATTCCACTTAAAATGCATTACTTTCTACCTTGCTTCATGAAATCAAGATTGACTCTAAGAATTTAAAGCACGGTTTTGTTTTCTTGGCTAGAAAGCAGGATAGTATAAAGAATTAAGACAAACACAGGATACAATTGAATGTAGATGCTTTTGATAGTGATCCTAGAATTCAGTAAAAAAGTTAGTCTTGTCTTTCTTTAATTCTTAGTCTCTTTGTTGGTTCCTAAGGAATGAATGGCTCTCAAATTACAAAAAACAAATAACTGATTCTTAACTAATTCTAGACTATGTCTGTAGCCAATCTGTTCCTCGGTGTGAGCCACATCCTGCCCTCTCCTCTTGACTTTCTAATAAGATTTCATACTTAGATTAAAGTAATAGTAAATAGTAAGCCCTGGAAGAACAAAAATATACCTTATGCAAAAACACTTAGATAATAAAATACTCTTAATATATCTTCTCATTGCAAATTCTATGCCAAATTTGAATTTGACGGGATATGAAAAAAAGACAATCCATTTCTATTATCTTTACCTGTAATTGTGACTTAGAACCTTGGAATCCTCTTTGATTATTTTGAGACACAGTGAAATTCTTTTTTTACTTTTATTTTCTTCTTTCTTATTTCCCTTTTGTCTCTCAGATCCATGTGTGCCTTTTCCTTCTAAGCTCAGTCCATTTCAGTGTGGTTCTATTTTAGAGTCAGTAATAGTATTTTAGAACAGGCTTATTGAATGGAACCTCAGAAATACAAATATCAAGCTCAGGGTTGAGCATGACCTGAAGGTATCACATAGCTAATAAACACAGAATGGATCTAGAAGGACTCTGTCCTGAGTTCTGGTTCATGATTCTTGCTCACTCTCTTGCAGTAAATAAGGTAGTACATCATCTTCTTAGTTCTTCCCAAGGATGTAGCAGGGTGTGGCATCAGCGCTACCTCTACTACCTCTATGTTACATCCAAGGAAACACTAGTCCATAGTAAACATATATCCATTGTCCTGTTCTTTGTCTGTCCTAACTAATCCACCATGTGTGCTTTTAGTGCTGAGATGCTGTTAAGCCTGTAAGTACTGTAAAAGAGCCCAAGTTCTTGCTTTGGCTTATCATACCTACTGAAGCTTATCTATTTCTCATTCATCTGGTTTCACCATCTGTTGCGCCAAGATTCCTGACAGTTTTCAAAGATAAATCATTTATATGTTAATTATTTCAAATTTCAACTTGACAATTTATTTGTTCATACTGCTGAGTTATTTAAATATATAATAATTCATCAATTATTATATATTATATATAAATTCAATCAAAATTATGATCTAAAATTTATATCATTCATTAAATATAAATATGTGTTAAATAAGGGCAGGCTTAAAAGCACTACAGAGTTCTAGGCACAATTTCAACTACAGTTGAAAGTTATCTATCATCTATCTATCTATCTATCTATCTATCTATCTATCTATCATCTATCTATCATCTGTAGTGGTATTTATGAGCTCAAGGCTTCCCATTTTCTAGGCATTCTAACACTTCAGTTCTTGATGTTCTGGCCAGTTATAAGATAGGGTTTCTTTTCATAGATTAGGGGGACTAGGATTACCCTGTTTATGCTTCCCACTGTAGCTAGGTATACAACTACCAATCCCAGCTTTTTATGTTGAGATTGATTCTTACAAATTTTGTGTCAGGTCAGTTTCTCTTCAATCCTAAATCTTCTTGATCTCAAACTTCTGAGTAGTTAGGATTACAGGCATGGTCAACTATGCCTGGTCAGGTTTTACATATGATAAGTAATAGGATTTACATTCATTCACATGCTTTATTAAATTTATGTTGCAAGCAAATTTCCTAAATAAGTATTTTAGAGGAATGCCAACATCTGTTATATCCTTTTTCTGTTACTTTTCTAAATCAACTGAAAACAAGTGGATGCCAAAGTTTATTTTTTACCTTATGTAATATGAAATTGTTTACTCTTCTATTATGCTATAGAAACATATTACCTTACTTTAGCAAAAGTTAATACCATAGTTAATAGAAATAAAACTGAGGGTCTCTTATTTCTGATACATGCTAGTCTTTTTTTACACATATCTCTGAACTGCTAGGAGCCTCTTCTTTATGTCTAGATTTAGGAAGATTAAAGAGGGACTCAGAAGACTCTATATATGATACTACTCATTTAAGAAAGTGGCTCTAACATAGTCTTTCCTTTACCAATTTTTGATGCAAATGAAGAAAATAACGCTGCAACTTTAGTGATAGCTAACTGAATGAGAGAACAGGTCCCTACATGGAGAGGCCAGCAATAGTCTTTTTATGAAGTATCATTTACTGGACAATAATTATCTATTGGCCCCATGACCAGACTTTTTTCTTTGGGGCGGGGGAACAGGGACACTGAGTATATGCAAGTAAATAGGCCACCTGAGCTCAGGTTGTTGACTTACCCAATGAATTTTCTCTTCATTTGTCAGAAAAGCCAGCTGCAAATTTCCATGTTGGATGAAGTGGGAGCTAGTATGACTAATGAGATGACGTCCTGTATGTATTTTGCATATGTATCCTCCCAAGAAATCTTTATTACCCAGAGTAATTTGTGCAAGTCTCCTCCTAAAAGCCCCAAGGAAGTGAATATGTGAATAGAATGATTAAACAAAAATGGAAAAACAGTAAAAGCAGAAAATCACTCATGTAATTAATAGGCAGAAAATGAACAAAGGGTACTCTATGAGGGATTAAATTCTTTATTTTACTCTTTGGGAAAGAGGTTGCCAGCTGACCTCTACAAAAGTGGAGACAGGAACCTACCCTGTGAGCCTTCATCTGTACTCTTGTTTATGATATAAAAAAGTACAATAGAAAGAGGAAAACAAGTAAGGATGCTTTTCCTTTGATGTAACATAGCCTTCTCCTTCCTATGGGTTTGCATACTACTTTAGGTGTCTCTGGAAAGGAAAAAACAAATACAAAACACCTTGATGGTCTCAGAGGCAACTGCAGAGAGACAGAGAGGAGCAGACTGATTAGACAACAGTGAGAAATGGGATGACATTCAGCCAGAACAGAAGAGAGGATCCATACCCACATCTAGTTTTACCTAGCTCTAAGAAAAAGTGCTAAGGCTTTTGCAAAACACTAGCAGAACATACATGCCTGTTATCCTAGCTATTCAGCAGTCAAAACCTAGAGGATGTGGTCCAAAGCTAGGAAGAGCAGAAAATTCCACTCAAATGTGTTCCTAAAATAACCAGCAGAATCCTGGACTAGAGACATGCCATACATAAGCAAGGAAGCCAACAGAGTATATTTCTCTGAATTCAAGCCAGGCATTGATGTGCACAGATGAGCACATGTGCACACACACAAACTAAAGAGACAAAAAAGAGGAAGAGAGGAAGAGTGAATTAGAAAATGGTAGGAATCTAAATGAAAAAAAATTGATTACCAGAGCTATAATATTTGAAAATTCAAGTCTGTTCTCAGACTTCACTTACAGCTTGAGCTGAAGTTGGTTATAGTTGAATAGTGGAGTTGTTATTTAAGGTGTGTGTGTGTGTGTGTGTGTGTGTGTGTGTGTGTGTGTGTGTGCATGTGCACAGAGATAGCAAGAGGAATAGTATTTTAATATTTTCTGTAGAGTTACAGTTCATGACTACTTTAATGACAATAGGTATAAAGAATTATCCTAGTGTATACTTTAACTTGAAAATAAATTTCAAAAGAAGCACATTGGGGGCTGGGAGTTTGGCCTGGTGATAGAGTGCTTGCCTAGCATGCACGAAGACCCTGGATCCATCCTCAGTACCACATACATAGAAAAAAGTCAGAAGTGGTGCTATG
Organism: Megascapheus bottae; assembly: GCF_031878675.1. Lineage (NCBI taxonomy): Eukaryota > Metazoa > Chordata > Mammalia > Rodentia > Geomyidae > Megascapheus > Megascapheus bottae. The sequence continues at coordinate 55,286,843 of NC_143513.1, read as the reverse complement.
GCTCAAGTGGTAGAGTTCTAGCCTTGAGAAAGCCCAAGAACGGTGCTCACACCCTGAGCTCAAGGTCCAGGACTGCCCCCCCTCCCCAAATAAAGAAGCACATGGTAGGCCGTTCATATTTACAGAATTATTTTTTTATGTAGAAGCATTTATCATAAGCTTAAATTTGATTTCTTTCTTTATTTTTTGCCAGTCCTGGGCTTGGGCTCAGGGTCTGAGCACTGTCCTTGGACTTTCTCAAGGCTAGAGCTCTACCACTTGAGCCTCAGCATCACCTCTGGCTTTTTTCTATGTATGTGGTACCATGGAATAGAACCTGGGTCTTTGTGCATGCTAGGCAAGCACTCTACCACTAGGCCAAACTCCCGGCCCTTAAAATTGATTTATATATGTATTTGTTCTGTCAGATAATACTAGAACTAACTTACTTGTCAGAGAGGTCAATGACCAAACATTTGCTTCAGGTGTCTCTAAAAATATGCACTTCTTTCAAATCCATTTTCTTGAAGTATCTTAATTCTTTTTTTCATATATTTTATTGTAATTAATAGAAGGGTTACAAAATATTTGCCAGATAGGAGGTGCATTAATTCACATACATTGATACACTTTCTCATGTCTTGGTCCCCATTTCCCTCCCCCCAAACCCCCACCCCTCATCTTTTTTTCCCCCCTTCCCTATCCAATTTCAAATAACCAAATACAAATATATCTAATATATCAGATAACGAAGTGAGATACTGTAACAATATGAGATTACCAAGGGACAGCAAAAAGATGAGAGATAACATAGTACATTAAGGACAACAATCACTCATTATATGGCTTTTGTTTCTATATCCTAGAGGTCCTTTCATTTAGTGTCATACTATATAGCTTTATGTATCTAGGTTTTGCTCTATTTTAACATTGTATAGAATGACACTTTTAAATAGCTCCATCTGGTGTGTGCTTATGTTGGTTCAAAGGACATGTTCATTTTAAAGATGTGAGAAACAGTTTGGTACAGGACGCATTTATTGCCAAAGCATTTCTCATGAAAAAACAGCATGAATTTTTTTTACCATGAGGGAATGCCTGATGTTTCTCAGGTTTAAATGGCTCACATAAAATAAAAGAAAATTCAAAAATGTCCTAAGAAACAAGAAAAGACTGATCAATAAGTAGAAGAAATAGCTGTATCTCAAGTGTACAAAAGGGACAGAATTAAAACATTTTTGATAACGAGTCTATTCTTCAAATAGACCTTAATGAAAAGAAACCATTTAGTGGTCTTTGCAGACATTGTACATGACATTCAGAAAAGTAGGTCCAAAAGCTAATAACGCTCACAGGGAAATGCTGAAGGGATATAAATTAAAAGAGTAGAGGCTATAAAACAAAGGTAGAAAATTATAGATTCACACTAATAATATAAGTTGTATATATGCGAGTGTTACAAAATAAAATTTCTTTACAAAAAGGTTGAGAGTTCCCGTAATGCCATCTGTTTTACAATTCTAATTGAGTTCTTAAGCCTAGAAACACATTCTGTAAATAAGTTATGAAATGAATAGTCATTTAGATATGATATTAGCATGACATTTGTCACTAATATGATGCAGATCGTTTGTTTATATACTTAGGATGACAGTAAATTTGATATGATATTAAAATATGTAGCTGAATGCCTCTGGTGTCAGATCTAGTTCATTTAGATACCATTTTTGAAAAAAGAAATAGCTGAGTTGAAGGCACCTTTTAATTTATTTTCTGCTTGATTTTAATAGATTATTGCCTCTCTATGAGTTATCTGAAATGTTTCTCTTCACTCATTTACAACATAAATTAGCATGTCATTTTTCCTGTGATTTTTTTGAAAACAGGATACTGACAGTGTCTGTACTGCATGCATTTATACACACATTTCAAGGCTTAAATAAGTCATTTGAAAAATAGGCCCACCCGAGCATCTGTCAGAGTGCTGCAATTATTGTAAACTAAAATTGTAATGTCACTATTAGAAAATGAAACAATGCCATACTTGTGGTAAAATAAAAGTCAATTCTGGTAATAGCAATTTCTGGCTGTATTTACTTTGCATATTCCAAAGCTGGGGGTTATTATTTGGCCTGAAGAGGAAATGCTTTTTGAGTATTGATCACGACATCTGTCAATAATCTTTTCATATCTGCAAAGTATTTTGACTCCTTTTGTTTCTTATACTCAAATACAATAGAGATAATAGCAGGAAAATGAAATATAATCTTTCAACTTTGGAGCAGAAATATAAAAAGTTGGAATAAGCAATATTATGGCTGTGCTCTCTATGTTACTAATCTATACATAGACATTCATTGTGATATTTTTGAAATACAGGCTTATTTTTCTTTCTTTTAGTATTTATTGTTTGTATTATTTTATGCTATTACAATTTTATTTGACTAAAATGAAGCTTCATTGCTTGTTTTGCTTTTCTTGTTCATGGTCTAAATATCTGTCTGCCTGATGATCAATCTATCTCTCTATTTATCTCTTTATTGCTTGAGCAATCTAAGCATTTCCACTGTCTCTGGATTCAAACAGAAATGTCAGACTCAACCAATACTTTCTGTTATTTATCTATACAGTTCTTTTTTTCTGGTGAAAGTATGTTAATAGCCAATATATTTGGATAGTGTATTTGGTGACCCTTTCTCCAGAAGTATGTTATATATTTTTCTTTGTTTTTTTCTGAGCTAGTTTTGGAGTTTGAACTCAGAACCTGGACACTGTCCTTTAGTTTTGTTTGCTCAATGCTAATGTTTGGCCACTTGAGCCACAACTCATGTCTAGCTTTTTGGTGCTTAATTGGAAGTAAGGGTCTCATCAATGTCCATTCCCTAGGTGGCTTTGAATCACAATTCTCTAATGTCAGCCTTCTCAGTAGCTAGGATTACAGTCTTCCACATGCACCCAACATCAGAAATAGGTTTAATGGCCAAATCTGGCTATAATATTAATCCAACACATCTAATCAGCTCAATTTAACTGAAATTGCTGAGATTTTCAGCAGAATAATGAAAGTTTTCCTCATAATTGATATAATAAGCACAACCTTTATAACCATGGACTGCATAATAGAAGATGTTCTTTAAATAAAGAGAAGCTATGAAATTACACATTTGCTATACTGCTAAACTATATGAAATCACTGATATTTATCTCTTATGGACCTACAAAAATCATAATTTTATAAGAGATAATCTCAATTAAATTCAGGAAAGCATTCTAAAAAGCTCATTCAATTTTCTTCTAATTTTACTAATCAAATATCATTCTATAATTTTGTCTATAAACATGCTTATAGATTCACAACTGCAAAAATGATCTTTACCCTATATTTTTTATATTAGTTTAAATATTACTTGAATATGTTAGTATACTGAAGTGACTGAATATTTTGAAAATTATGTTTATGATTATGTGCTGTTTTTACACAGAGGCATGAATGCACAGCAAAAGAACTTTCTTTGTTCATTCATTTATTATTGTATTGCAGAACCATACCTGTCAAACATACAGTGAATATTTTGATTTAGGATGATTTTGGTGTAGTCCAAATAATTCCTTGCAGTGTAAGCCTGGGGTTGCTCCTCCAAATCTGGATGGAGCCTGGCACTTGGGCAAAGTCTTCCTGGAGTGGAGATGATTTTAACAGGCCCCTCTTAATCCCTCTTACTTTTTTTCCTGGCCAGTCCTGGGGCTTGAACTCAGAGCTGGACACTGCCCTTGACCTTTCTCAAGGCAAGCACTCTACCATTTGAGCCACAGCACCACTTCTGGCTTTTCCTATGTATGTGGTTTGGAGAATTGAACCGAGGGTTTTGTGCATGCTAGGCAAGTGCTCTACTACTAGGTCCAACTCCCAGTTCCTAGCAGGGCCCTCTTTATTTCTTCCTTTTCATCAGTTAGGATCATACTGAGCTTTAAAATTTCTTTAATTGCTATCTGATTATTCAATTGTTTTTGGCAATTTCATGGGCATAAATTGTTCTTTGGTCTTACCCAGTGAAATTTGGACACTTGGCAGGGGCTGCTTTTGTAACTGTTTATTAGTGGGTTGCTGTCTGGAAAAGGATTCTTAGTTTTCTCTTTCGCTCTTTCTCTCTGACAAACCAATCTATCTTTAACCATAAACAGAGTAAATACACCAATTTCATTTTTTCAACCTTTTGCCTGAAGAATGAATCCAAACTATACTTTAGGCCTTTGTTGTTTATTCACATAGTTGTTCACCTTCTCATCACAATTCTTCTACCTATGACTTTTCCTCCAATTTCTAGATGATTTTTAGTTGTTTACTTTGTTTCATTGTTTCCTGGGGATCAGTTCTGTTTTTACTGATATTGACAATGTTAATTTGTTCTAATTTTAATTTTTCTGGGTCCTTTCAAACTTATTTATCAAATCATCTTTAGTGTTTCATCATTATAATAATAATAATAATTTTTTCCTGTTGTTCTTTGTATCTACTTCTGTTTGTGATTGCAAAATTTCATTATGATTTTGCAACTTTTTCTATAGAGGTAATTTCTTTTATTCTCATTATAGAGGTTTAATTCTACTTGTTTTGCAATTTTAATTAGTAACCATTGCATTTAATTTCCTCATTCCTTTTGGTACACAAAATCTTGAACATTGTATGAAATAACACTTCATTCCAGCTACTATTTGCTTAAATATTTTCAGTCATTCGCATTGCATGGATAGAAGTTGGTTGGGTATCCGCAACTCTCTCTGTAATTCATCTTTAGTTTCACAGGTACTTATTTGAACTTTGTTCTTCTGGTGCAATGTCTTCTCCCACTCCAGTGTCTCACTTTCTTTTATTCTGTTCCGTAGAATTATACACAATCTCTAGTCCTTGTAATTGTTTACCTCTAAGGAGTTTCTTCATATCAGTCTGAAAATAATGCCATCGTAATTAAGAGTACTTTGTTTTCTAAGTAAAGTACTAGTTGATGCTTACATACCATGTTTCCAAGTTAACTGCAATCCTTTGTTCCCTGGTGGGTTGAATCATTAGGACTACATCCTATTATTTTTTTATGTTTATTTTCCCAGTACTACTTACCATTTATAGGCTGTTATCTCATAAGCTATATTTTCATTACAGAGAAAATGATTTATCTTTAATTCTTGCCAGTTGTAGTTCAGATGATCACATGTCTATCTTGCATCCCAGTTTTCTTTGCATTGATGTAATTGTCAGCATTCTCAAAGTGTAGTTATGTGACCCTTTTCCCACAAGTGTGTCTAGATATAAGTGGTAAGCACTTTTTTTCCTTTTTTTTTTTTGCCAGTTCTGGGCTTGAGTTCAGGGCCTGAGCACTGTCTTTGGACTTTCTCAAGGCTAGAGCTCTACCACTTGAGCCTCAGTACCACTTTTGGCTTTTTGGGTTTTTTTGTACATGGTACCAAGCAATCGAACCTGAGTCTTTGTGCATGCTAGGCAAGCACTCTACCACTAGGCCTAATTCCCAGCCCTGGTAAGTACTAAGATTTGAACTCTGGGTCTTGCACAAGCACTCTATCAGTTGAGCCAAACCATGTTCCTAGTCTTTTTTGCTTCAGGGTTTGTTTGTTTGTTTTTGTTGGTTGTGGGACTTGAACTCTGGGTCTGAGTGCTGTCCCTAACTGCTTCAGCTCAAGGCTAGTTCTCTACCACTTGAACCCCAGGACCACTTCCGATTTTTTGGTGGTTAATTGGAGATAAGAGCCTCATGGACTTTTGTGCCTGGCCTGGCTTTCCACTGTGAACCTCAGATCTCAGCCTCTGGAGTAGCTAGGATTGCCTGTGTGAGCCTCTGGCAGGAGCTTGCTTGTTTTTGTCGTTGTTGTTTTCAAATTGGAACATATGCCTCTGTCGAGGCTTATTCTCTGGTGGTGATCTACTCATCTATGCCTTCTATTTAGTTTGTATTACAGGTATGTGTTGCTGCCTGCCACAACGACAAGTCACTTCGGAGGTGGATTGGGAATTAATACAGACTCAAATAGCTGTAAGCAGAGGTCTTTTTATGTCTCTCTCCTTTCTTCTTTCTCTGTCTTTCTCTCCCTCCTCCCCCGGAAATCCTTCACCATTTATATCATACAGCAGCTATTCACAATAAAGGTCATCTGCGCAGGCTGCAAGCATACATGAAAAAATCTAGCGATCACGCTCTATCCACGAGTACAGAAGAAACAAATCAACGAATGCAAAGAAACTTCCTGGTCAGCAAGTACTGACTCATCCTCTTTGGCAAGCTGCCAGGTGCCATCTTATAATCTTATCTCCTCAGGAAGCTGAAAGCAATATCTCCAACAGTTATAAATCATACCTGAATTATTAATTGTGATAGGGTTTCACTAGCATTTTGTACATATGTTTTCTTTGATTCACAATCATTCAAATCTCCACATCCAGGTTAGTTGGAATTAAAGCCATGAACTACCACACCAGTCAGTGATAACTTGGTGATTAATAATTTTTCACTCACCAAAAAGCTGTTCTCCCTCAAAGTAGTCTTAGTTATGTGTTATGATTTGAATCTGAAAGTGTAACATTTCTGTGTTCTTTGAGGTAACAAAAAGTAGTGAATGAGAATTATCCTTTTGTGTGTGGGGGGGGTGCATGGAGCTTGAACTCTAGGCCTGGGCGCTGTCCTTGAGCTTATCAGCTCAAGGTTACCTCCCTGCCCCTTGAGCCACAGTGCCACTTCCAGTTTTCTAGTGGTTACTTGGAATTAAGAATCTCATGGGCTTTAGTGCCCGGGCTGGCTTTGAACTGCGATCCTCAGATCTCAGCCTCCTAAGTAGCTAGGATTATAGGCATGAACCACAGCACCTAGCTTAAGAATCCTACTATTTTTCATTGTTGTAATATATTTTAAATTAAATTAATTTATTTTTATTGTCAGGGTAATGTATAGAGGGGTTACAATTACATTTGCCTTGTAGTAGCGCATTACTTCTCACACATTGATAACAGTTCTCATGTTTTTGTCACCATTTCCTTCCTCCCACCCCCTCCAAATCATCTTATTTCCCTCCTTTCCCTTCCTATTTCAAATAAATAAATAAATGTATATACAATATACCAGGTAACAAAGTCAGATATAGTAACAATATGAGATTATCAAAAGGGCAAAAAAAGAGAAGAGAAGGAACATAGTACATTAAGAACAACAATCACTCAAAATAAAGCTTTTGTTTCCTTGTATTTCTTTGAATTTATTCTTACAAATGTGGTGTGCCAAAGGACAGAAAGCTGAAACTGAAACAAACTGAAACAAACAAATCACAGAAAGAGCAAAAGAAGAGCTGAGTTTTTAAAATGTTCATTCCAATTTGCATGAATAATTGTCTTAGAGAAACTTCAGATAAATCTCCAAATCCCAGGAGGGTTACTAAAAGAGACACTAGACATTATAATAACAATATAATTTACTAAAACAAGCAGGTAAATAGATTTTATCGCTCCTTATTATAGATCATTATTTCCTAATCCTCAGAAAATGTTAATAATCATATCGGAAATAGTATTCTTTTCTTTTGCCATTCTATCTGTTCAACACAGAATAGATTTAAGGCAATTAAAGTAAAGCTGAAGGCATAGATAAGTTCTTTTCATTGGATTAGAGAGTGAGTCAGTGTTTGTTTTATTTTTAAATAGTAAGTGATATAAATAACAGATGCTGGCAAAGCCATGTAATAAGTATTACTCTTTTCTGATAGCCGTACAGCTTTCAGATCTATATTTTTAAAAGTAAATATGCTGTTAAAATCTCACTGATATTTCATATGGCAGTTCTAGTAGCAGCATTAAAATATGACTGATGAAATGCAAGCTCCTCTTATAAGACAACTGCTGACCTTGTTTGCATCTAACGTGTGAGTTTTGAAAAATGAACATATTTGAATGATGGTTATGCAGAATGTTGAAACTCAACTTGAATGTAGCCAGTATTTAAACCATCTCCATCATGTGAAAAAGGTGTCATTTCATAGATTAGATACATTCATCCTAGTTTGTGCCAACTCACCTGCATATCCAATTAAGTGGCAAGAAATTATTTTCTTTGGAATTTCTGAAGTGAATAGTCTTACAATATTTTTTGTAGCCAAGGGTACAAAAAGAGAGAGGTTCTTAAGAATTATGTTAGTTTCCCAGGGGTCCACAATGATGGCAGTCACAGGGGAAAGTCTCTAAAAAGGAATTTTTAGAAGAAAGAATCATTTTAAGATACCAAATTTAAATTTCTCATTTGCTTTATTATTGGGTTAAGAAATTTATTCAGCAGTCACCTGCTACTCAATATCTGGAGACATCTCTAACCAGCTTGACTATACGATGTACCATGTTGCAAGTTCCTTTGGTACAGCTTAGAAATATCTACAACAGGACTACTTTTGGAGGCAGGTAGGTTGAGAAGTAAGAAGGTAGAGTTGAGTGCAAAACCAGATAAATGTAATGAACAGATGATTTTGTCTCTATTTGTATTGTAAAAGAAGATGTAAAAGAAATCAAAATTGGTCACTTTTACATACATTACATGGCATATGTTTCTATATCCTAGAGATCCTTTCATTCAGCATCCTACTATATGGCCTTTTGTATCAAGGTTTTGCTCTATTGCAAATCTCTGCCCAAGGTTTCTACTGATTATGACAAATGAGGGAAACCATTGAGCCTAAGTTCCTTTGAGTCTGGCTTACTTCACTTAATATGATCTTTTCTAAGTCTTTCCATTTCCTAACAAATGGAGCGATGTCATTTTTTCTGACAGCAGCATAGAATTCCATTGTGCAAAAATACCACATCTTGTTGATCCACTCATCAACTGAGGGACATCTAGGTTGGTTTCATATCTTTGCTATGGTAGTGCTGCAATGAACATTGTTGTGCTGGTGGATTTAGTATGTCCTTATTTCTGGATGATTGGGTAAATGCCAAGCAGTGGAATTGCTGGGTCATAGGGGAGCTCTATGTTTAGTTTTTTGAGGAACTGCCATACTGCTTTCCAAAAAAGCAGAACTGAGGAAATGGAAAAACCTCCCATGCTCCTGGATGGGAAGAATCAATATCGTGAAAATGACAATCTTGCCAAGGGCTATCTACAACTTTAACGCAATACCCATCAATATCCCAATATCATTCTTTAAAGAAATAGAAGAGGCAATCCAAAAGTTCATATGGAATAATAACAAACCCCATAGAGCCAAAACACTTCTTAGCAGAAAGAACAGCACAGGAGGAATGTCAATACCAAACTTTAGACTCTATTACAGAGTTATAATTATCCAAACAGCTTGGTATTGGCACAAGAACAGGCCTGAAGACCAATGGAATAGAACTGAAGACCCAGATATTAAACCACAGACCTATGGCCACCTAATCTTTGACAAGGGAGCCAAAAAAATATACTGGAAGAAAGATATTCTCTTCATCAAGTGGTGCTGGCAGAACTGGTTAAGCACATGCAGAAAACTAAAGTTGCATCCTTTTTTGTCACCCTGCACTAGAATTAACTCCAAATGGATCAAAGACCTCGAGGTAAAAGCCAACACACTAAAAACTTTACAAGAAGGAATAGGAGACACACTAGACCTCCTTGGCACAGGTCAAAACTTTCTTAATAAGGCTGAAGGATCACAACAAATCAGAGAAAGGCTAAATAAGTGAGACTGCATTAAATTGCAGAGCTTTTGTATGACAAAGGACATAGCTAGTAAATTAATTAGGAAACCTACAGAGTGGGAGAAGATCTTCACCAACCATACAACGGACAAAGGCCTCATATCTAAAATATATCAACAGCTCAAAAATTGAATCACTCAAAAACTAATTTCCAAAGTAACAACCATCCCATTAAAAGATGGGCCAAAGACTTAAAGAGAGTCTTCTCTGAAGAAGAAACAAAAATGGCCTCTAGACACATGAAGAAATGCTCAACATCTCTGGTCATAAAAGAAATGCAAATCAAAACAACTCTAAGATTCCACCTTACTCCAGTTAGAATGTCCAGGATCAAGAAAATTAATAACAACAGATGCTGAAGGGGATGTGGCCAGGAGGGATCACTACTACAATTTTTTTTTAAGTTAGAGTTGTTCAGGAAGAAAGGCCCCAAATACTAAGTCATGCTGAGCACCCATGAAAATTAAGTGCCAAATTGTACCTCCTGAATTTATTTAGTAGCAGAACAGTGCCTAAGAGTTGGTGGCAGAAGAAATAGGAAGGAAAGGCAAAAAAAACATGAATAAATAGAAGAAGAAAGAGAGAGTTGAAGAGAGCAGAAATATACATATTTTATATCTAAAATGCTATTATGAACATGCATCTGTGCTTAAGATATTTTCTACCTAATAGAGAAATATTACAAATATGAAGGGAAATAGCAATAATAAATGAAGGAGAATTGAAGATACAAAAGAGTACATTATAGTTGTGTGATTAGAATACAGAAGAGCTATGTATACTCATACATTATCATTAAGAAGTTGAATTTTACACTATATGCAATTGGAAAGTAACTACTCTTTTTTTAAAATTAACTTAATTTAATTTTTTTTGGCAGTCCTGTGCTTGACCTCAGGGACTGAGGTCCTTGGACTTTCTCAAGGCTAGAGCTCTACCACTTAAGCCTCAGTGCCACTTTCGGCTTTTTTCTATGTGTGTGGTGCCGAGGAATTGAACCTAGGTCTTCGTGCATACTAGGCAAGCACTCTACCACTAGGCCAAACTCCTGGCCCAAAGGGAAGTAACTACTCTTAATTAAGACATCATACATATTTTATTATTATATTTCAAGAGAGTATTAGATAATATGAAAGATATTAACTTAAAACTCATAAGTGGAAGGCTGAGAGGGAGAGGAGGAGGATGAGAAGGAGAAGAAGAAGAAGAAGAAGAAGAAGAAGAAGAAGAAGAAGAAGAAGAAGAAGAAGAAGAAGAAGAAGAAAAAGAAGAAGAAGAGGAGGAGGAGGAGGAGGAGGAGGAAGAAAAGAGAAAGACAGAAATAGATGCAAAGAGAGAGACAGAAAGAGATAGAGATGGAGAAAGGAGAAGTTGAACAGAAAGAAAGAAGCAAGGGTTGGCAGTATGGCATAGTGGTAGAATGCTTGCTTTTAGTGCATGAAGCTCTGGGTTTGATTCCTTGGTACCAAGTACACAGAAAAATCAGATGTGGTGCTATATAGGGAAAGTGATAGAATACTAGCCTTGACAAACTCAAGGACATGCCTAAGCCATGAGGACTGGCAAAAGCATGGAAGAAAGGAAGGAAGGAGGGAAGGAAGGAAGGAAGGAAGGGAAAAAGGAAAGAAAAAAAGGAAGAAGGAAAGAAAGAGAGAAAGAAAGAAAGAAAGAAAGAAAGAAAGAAAGAAAGAAAAAAGAAAAGGAAAGAAAAGAAAGAAAGAAAGAAAGAAAGAAAAGAAAGAAAGAAAGAAAAGAAAGGAAAGGAAAGAAAGGAAAGAAAGACAGGCACGAGGCTGAGAGAGACTGAGAAACCAGGCTTAACTTTCATAATAAGCTATCCTGATGAGAGCTTATCAATTGTTATGAAATCCAAAACATCAGCAATCTATTCATGGGGATGACATCTCTGTGATTTAATTACATTTCTCTACATTCTACTTCTTAAAACTTTGACCATTGTCATACTTCCACACAAGGCTCAAGAATCTGGTACATGGACCTTTGGACAGGAAACTGTATCCAAACATAACATACACATATTCCACATTTGTACATAACATTTGCTGCCAATTATATGTGAAATAGATAGCATGTGAAAATGTATGATAATGTGGTGAAAGTACATATTTACATCACTTATAAAAGGAAAAGAAAATCTACTTAATTAACATGAAAATATCGAGGTAGAGCGCGAAAGAGATCAATTTATTCTAGCATGCTTTCCTGAACAATATTAAAGAAAGCACAAAACAATTTTATTTTGATGCTAAAATCTTTGATGTTGGTAGAATGTTAATATCAAAGGAGAAAAAAATTTCAGCAGAGATAAAACACCATGGATTTGGATTTCGAAGATATACCTAAAGAAAATAAACTCACAGAGAGGTGAAAAGTTTCCAAAAGCCATTTAGCTCTGATTTGTTTATTTGTTTTGAAGCAACTCTGAATAAGATCTGAAGATCTGAAAGCCCCAGGGGCTGATCCTGGAGACATGATAGGTATTTAGGCCATGATCATTCCCAGGAAACAAGTTGAGAATATATTTGTTAATGATGAGCTTCACAATGGGCTTTATTAGTAGCAAGAATTTTACAGCATCAGAGAGTTTGAAATCCATAGATACAGTCTCTTCCTTTCCCTCCACTTAACCACACTAAATGACCTCTTCAAGGTCATGAAAATGAGCTTCAGAGCTAAGTAGGTCTTGTGGCAATCAGCTTGCCCTCTTCCAATGGACTCAAAGATATTAAGCATACTAAGCTGCCCAGGTTTTTCTTTCTTGTTGGAAATACAAATAGATAACAGAAACAGTTGGGATTACAGGATTTTAGTTTGAGATTTTGTTTTTGTGTTGTTTTGCTTGAAATTAAATCCAAGTTACCTCCTGGGGCATCTATCTTCCTTACAACTTCAGAGAAATAGATTCCACACACAAAGTCCTTTAATGTGTCCAGGACATTTAGTCACTATCTCCTTAAATAATAGACTGTACTTCATTCCTGCTGAGTTCTTAATATGTGAAAGGGAGTTCTTATGTCATCTGTATTTTCTTCAAGTTTCTTTCAATAATGCCAACTAACTTGTAAGAATTGACTTTTTGAAAGTTCACTTACTTTATTTTTTAATTAAATTTTTATTATCTTTAAGTAGTTTGTCAAAGGAGGTGCCACTTAACAAAAAAGTTTATGTATACAATGCATCTCAATCAGTATCACCCTTTCAACATTCTCACCCCCCCCACACACATACTTTAACCCACCCCTACCCTTACTCTTCTTATTTTTATGGTATTATAGTAAATTCTTGACTGAATTCTCTCTCCTCCCTCCATTGCTTGTCTGCCCCTCTCTGGACCCTACTGTACCCTCTGCATTTTGCATGTATTCATTTTCTGTTTTTATTCTTGTTAAGATTTGGCCTACTCTTTCTAAAAATTATACTATTTGAGTACCGCATTGAGTCTATTTTACTTCAGTTAATTCATTTGTAACTACTTGCATAGCATCTAATATATTTTGTTCTCTATTTTTATTCCATTCCATTCTATTTATATTATACTCTATCTACTACAAATGAGGAAAACAATGAAAGCTTTATTTTTCTGGGTCTGTCTTACTTTATTTAGTATGATTTTTTTCCAAATCTTTCAATTTCCGTAGGAATGGTACTATGCTATCTTTCTAATAGATGAGCAGAATTCTGTTGTGTATGTATACCACATTGTCATAATACATTTGTCTATTAAGGGGCATCTGAGCTGACTCCCTATAATAGTCATGGTGAATAGTGTTGCAATAACAGGATTATGATGATGGTTTTACTGTATCCTTGTTTGTTTATTGGATGAATGCCCAAGAGTGGAACTGTTAGGGTAGTTCTATGTTTAATTTTTTGAAGAACTTGCATTTTGCTTTCTAAAGTGATTGAAAAAAGCTTATAGTCCCACCTTCAGTGTATTAGAGTGCCCTTTTGGCCATATCCTGCCCAGCATTTGTTGTTTATTTTCTTCAAGGTGGCCATTGTAACTAACAGAGAGCTGGGATTTCAGTATTCCTTTGGTTTCCATTTCATTTATGGTAGAGATGTTGAACATTTCTTTATGTGTTGACTGGTTATTTTCACTTCTCCTTTAAGGGGTTTCTCTTTAAGTGATTAGCCCATTCATTAACTAGGTTGTTGTTTCTTTGAGGGTTCAATTTCAGAGGATTTAATTTTTTGAACTCTAAATATTAAGTCCTTGTCTAACATATGGCTGGTAAAAATCTTCTCCTATTACATGAGCTTTCTTTCTTTTTTTTTTTTTTGCCAGTCCTGGGCTTGAGCTCAGGACCTGAGCACTGTCCTTGGACTTTCTCAAGGCTATAGCTCCACCACTTGAGCCTCAGCACCACTTCTGGCTTTTTTCTATGTATGTGGTACTGAGGAATCGAACTCGGGTCTTCATGCATGCTAGGCAAGCACTTTAACCACTAGGCCAAACTCCCGCCCCCCCATGAGCTTTCTTTCTGCAAAGCAAAAAAGTTAATTTTAATGTGATAAAGAATAATTCCCTTAGTACCATTTGATATCCTGTGGCTGGTAAACTGAACATGTTCATGGTATCTTTATGGAGAATTTTCTTCTTCATTTGAAAATTCCTCCTTCTATTTCTTCATCAGGTTCTCTAGCTAAAGAAGGGGATGTATTTTTTCCTTCTGTTATATGGAGAGTATAATTCTAAGATGGTAGTCTAAGATTCTTTCACAAAAGAAGGGGCAATATGAGGATGTATACATACAAGTATACATACAAACTCTGCCTGTGAGGTCTTTTTTTTAATGTAAAGGATTGAATATTTTAGTGCTTATCGACTTACATTTGTAAACTGAAATTAGGACTTCTTGGCTCTCCTTATGATATAATCATATTTATTTCAGTCTACATAGCATGCTATATTTTTATTTTGCAATATGTAATGCTTATTTAAAAATCATCTTCATATTTGATATACATGGTCATTGTTTCAACACAAAAAGCTGTAGATAAACACTGAAAAGCCTGGTTCCTTCAGCCAAGGTAAGGCCTATACACAATGGTCTCCACTACTGGGAAGACACGGCCATTATTATTCATACATTACTTGTAAACTCTATAAATTAGTCAAATTTTACTTTAAGATGTCTCATATCTTATGTTTATTTAACTTTCCAAAACATCTTTGTTTAAATTAAAATGTACAAACTGTATCAAATGGTCCTGGCCAATTGATCTAGAAGAAATGCTAACACTGTTACTTAGTTTTAATTCTGTGAGAAATTTTAAGTCTATTATTATAGTTTTCCTTGACAGTCCTTTTACATAGTTGGTCATTTAGAATTTTCTTTAAGTTTTGAGGAAAATATAGCAAATGTCAAGCATTTTTTCTAAAAAATCATCCATAGTAATATTATGATGATTTCAAATTAAATTTCTTTTGGAATCAAGAGAAGTGTGGTGTTTTACTTCCAGTCAAAAGATGAGGTTTCCCTGTTTCTAGATCAAAACAGAGTGAAGAACTAGGAAGGCACACACAGTGCCAGAAGAGCTTTTTGTGCTCTAGATCTTGAACCTGGAATTTGGGTAAACTTTTCCTAAGCTCCAAGGCCAGGAACAAGCTCAAATGTGCATGTACTGGCCTATGAGCAAGACTTTCCTTGCTATTTGGGGGCCTCTTAAGACTCTCTGAAGCATGTCCACCTCAGGCTAAAGCTTTGATCTGCAAGGATGTTTCTAATCTGAGTCTGGTTTCAGACGATGAAAATGTGACCGTTATCAATAACCAGCAGTCTTTGCAACCTATAAGAGTTTACGAATTTCTGTGAGTTTCTTTTGCTGTATCTGTATTTCTTACAATTCACTGGAGACTAAGCATGTTTAAAACCAAAGCCAACACCTGTGTAGACTTGAGACAAGGAGGGCCCTGAGGAATATGCAGCCCTAGTACAAACAGAGTGTAGTGTCGATTTCCTCTACTGATTCAAAGGGAGTGTTGCTCCAAGGCCCTTACCTGTCTGATGTTATTGAAGAAATGGAAGTCCTCACAAATGGCTCTATAATATACCTGACCTCAATTGGAACCAAAGACAGTATAGATTCTGATGGTTTAAACTTGTCAGTGTTGGATCCTACATATTTCCTTTTTCTTTATTTCTTGCCAAAAAGAAGAGTAAAACAAAACACAAAAAGTAGAAGTTAAAGAACGCTCACATTAAAAATGCAGCAATAAGGACAACAAATAAACAGTGCGAGGATTCGCAGGTTGTTGTTGAGCTTCATAGCACAATAAAACCTGCCCAAACCCATTAAAAGTAAGGGGGAGAGAGGATGGTTAAATAGAACCAATATGCATTGGGTGTGTTTGCTCAAAGCACATTGTTTGCAAGTCCTAAATATCACAATGAAATTCATGCCAATAAAATGTTTTATAACATGAGAAAAAAATGAAAAATTTAGCTAAGTAATGGTAACAGTGTGGAGATGTTTATGGAAGTGATAGTGAAAGGATTTGGTGTCCCTATGTTTGGTTCAGCATCTGAAATTGAGATAGGTTTCTGGATATCCTGAGACACATTGATAGCCAATATAATGGAGAGACTGACTTGTAATCAGAATAAGGTTAGGGAAGGATCTAAGGATATTTAGTTTATTATGTATATTATTTCAATTCTAGTAAAATATAGGATTATTTATTGAGCAATAGTACCTCTGGAACAGGGGAACGATCTAACCTGGAGGCAAAGATGTAGGAGTTTAGGGCTTAGTTAATGCTTTGATGTGGTCTGAGTCACTGTAAAACAGTGCATAAAATGACAATAAGAGCCTGAGGAAGAAATCTCAGGTCATGCTAACTTTTAAATAGAACATAGCTAAATATATGAACCCAAAGCAGCCATCAGAAATGCAGTGAAGCTGTGAGAATTATATTCAAGCCAAAGGACTAAAATATATTTGCTGGATTAAATGGTGGGGGTTATCATTAATATGCTAATGTTTGATTCTAGCCACCACTTTTTCTTTATAGCATTACTGCCCAATTTTGTTTGGGGTGTGTAGGCATGAGTTCCCCACTTCCAGTGGATGTGCATTCCATAAGGCTAATTGCACCCCAGTGAGACTAACTGCACCCAAAGCTAACTGGAGAGGAGATACATGAATTAAATCAAGCTAATGATAAGATACAGCTTCCTGGTCATAGTGTTTGGTTTATGAAAGACACATAACACAAATCTGGCTAATAATAATCAATAGCATAAAATTTTGTGGACTTAAAAATACTGTAAGAAAATTTTTCTTTTGGTTAAAGTATGGCGTACACAAAGGAGTCAGAGCTCCTTCCTCCATGTCACCTTGAAAAGAGCCAATACTAAAGGAATCCACCTGTAGCTTGCCCCCAAGCTTGATCCTATATTGTATAGTTATAAAGTTTGAATAAATGAGGATGGAGATATGACTTCTTCTAGATTATGCATAAGATATGTATATATATATATGTGTGTGTGTATTGTGTGTGTGTGTGTGTGTGTGTGTTGTGTGTGCAATTATTAGGACTTGAACTCAGGGATTTGTCTCAGCTTTTCCTTCATAGCTGGTGCTCTACCACTTGAGTCCTATCTACATTTTGCTGTTTAATCAGAGATAGATTTTCATAGATTTATCTGGTTGAGCTGGCTTTAAACCTCTATCCTTTAGGGCTAAAATTATAGGCCTAATCTATCATCCTTTACTTTTTATGATGGTGTTAAATTTCTCTAAGGATGTTATTTATTCACTTTCCACACAGCCTACATTTACACTGACAATAGAGATAGGAACACAGCTTTATATGGAATATGCATGTAAAAGAGAGATACAAAAGTGTAAGCCAGTCAGGTATGGTGACACATGCCTGTAATTCTAGAACTTTACCCTGAGTTCCATTCCAGACAGGGCTATATAGCAAGATGCTATAATAAAAGCACATAAAATAAAAATACCCCAAAAAACAAACAAAAAAAACAAATCAGTAAAATACATTCAACAGAATTCAAGCAAGCTACACACATAATACTATTGAAATTATGGTAATAAATATGACAAAGAGAAAGAAAAACATTGAGAATGACTGTATGTATGTATAAAGCAGAAAAGACAGGAGTGGTAGGGTAAAGAATTCTTGTTTCCTTCCAGTCAATTTGACCATTTTATCTATTTATTTTTATCTATTTTTAAAATTTTTATTGTAAAGGTGGTGAAAGGGGGTTATAGTTATGTAAGGAATGAGTATATTTCTCTTTAAATCATGTTACTCCTCCCTCATTTTCTCCCACTTACCCCTCCCTACTTTCCTTACCCCAAAGTTGTATAGTTCATTTACAACATAATTGAACAATCTTATTAGAAAATGAAATGATTCTTTTGAGAGTCCCTTGATTTATCTGGAAAGGTTTCCCCCTACCACTTCCCTATTCCATGTCCCAGGAAAATCTGAAATGCTATCAGTATTTCCCTTTGGCACTCTGAAAACCAAGTTTAAAGAATCTTTCACTGTGTAATTTGAAGAAAAGCACTTGAAGCACTTACTTGTGCCCATTATGGGCTTGGGAGCTTTAAATAGTAAATACAGTATTAATCTAGAAGGGATGATCAGAGTGGGTCAGTGAAATATTTTGTGAAAGGTAAATAAATATTTGATCACAAGCTTCAATTGTTCCATTTGAATGTTTTTTTTTTCTTTCTTTTTCTTTCTTAAATCTGGGTTAAAGAGGAGGGTTGGCCAATGGCTTATAGAAAATAAGACTGGCTTGGCAGGGAACAGATTCTAAGTGACTTTTTCATCTGTCTTTGAAATTAAAGTGAGGTTCAGCAGATACCTCGAGGAGGATATTAAATTGCAGATTTTGCAGTTTTGTTGTGCCTGCAATTTCCCAGTGTTGAGAAGCTGAGCAGGCCCTTAAAAGCCTTTGTGCTTGGCACCTGCAGAAATCTAATTTCTGATGAATAGGACCCTAATTGGGTCAATTATTCTATTATGCTACACAAGAGTACTTCAAATCGCTGCTTCAGTAAAGAGAGGTGCTTTAGTCTCCCCATTGGTGTTCAATTCCAACAGAACTCAGAATTCTGCATTTAGCTTTTCATATTCCAAAGTCAATTTTACCCTTCCAATCCGAGCTCATCTTGTATGAGTCAACTACTGAATTAACATGAAAATACATTTCACCTCCTGAGACCACAGTAAGATAGCAAAAGAGATTTTTTTTACCTTGACCCTTTTAAAACTGCTTTTCACATATTTGCAAACATGTGAGGAGCTACTTGGGTACATTTTGTTTAAAAGGAATAATTTATTTATCAATAATTTTCTCAGAGGGAGAGAAAAGGAAGAGAGGATTTTGTATTTTATTAATGAATTATATTTTAGTATGTGTGTGGCTTTAATTTCAATTTTTTCCTCATGCTGACAAACTATACCAGTTTCTTTTTTTAACATCACCTGTAAATGTATGAGTGAGAAAGGAAAAAACAATTTTGAAGTGGATGTATGATGACAGTTATAGACTCATTATTTTAATGAGATTATTTTTTAGACATTTTCCTTACGTTAAATGTTCTAATTTGTAACTTAAAACAGAAACTTCTTTAATTAGTATGAATATTTTCACCTGCGAATTATTCTGTGGTTCAAACTTTGGGAGAAGATGAAATTATGCCATTAATTGCTGCTTACTAAAACTTAATGATAACTTATCCCTTTGAAAAAGACATGTTTGGAACGTCCCAGATATCGACAAGGGCAGGCCCATCCAGATACAAGAATCTTTTAGAACCCCAAACAGACCTGACCAGAAAAGGACATCCTACCTCCACATTATAATCCAAAGAGGATCAATAGAAACCAAAGATAGGATCCTAAAAGCATCCAGGGAGAAGAGAAAAATCACCTATGAAGGCAAACCAATCAGAACAACCCCAGATTTCTCAGCAGAGATCATGCAAGCAAGAAGTGAGTGGAAGCATATATGTCATGCTCTGAAGTCAAATAACTACCAACCAAGAATACTGTACCCAGCTAAGCTCTCACTCATAACTGAGGGAACAATAAAAACATTCCATTCCAGGGAAAAGCTGCAACAATATGTCGCAACAAAACCAACATTACAGAAAATTCTCAAAGATGTTCTACACATAGAAAACCAACACAAATGTAATACAGAGAAAGACATGGCACCTAAAACTCATAACATCTAAGTACCACAAAAACAAGCAAGATGCAGGCCCTAATGAAAGCTTGTAAAAATGGCAGGAACTAATAAATATTTCTCAATCCTGACTCTCAATATCAACAGACTTAACTCTCCAATTAAATGACATAGATTATCTAGTTGGATCAAAAAGCAAGATCCATCATTCTGCTGTCAAGAGACACATCTTACCCAAAAAAACAAACATTTTTTCAAAGTGAGAGGTTGGAATAAACTCTATCAAGCTAACGGCCCACATAAACAGGCTGGAGTTGCCATCCTCATATCAGATAAAGTAGACTTCAAACTAAAATTAGTGAGAAAAGACAAAGAAGGTTACTACATACTACTAAAGGGATCTTTCCTCAAGGAGGACATAACCATCCTAAATAGCTACACACCAAATACCGGAGCTCCGAACTTCATCAAGCAAACTTTTCTTTCACTGAAACCATATATAGATCAAAACACAGTGATTGGTGGTGACTTTAACACACCACTCTCACCTATGGACAGATCAACAAGGCAAAAACTCGACAGAGAAACCTTAGAATTGAACAACTATATAGACCAACTAGATCTAACAGACATCTGCAGATTATTCCACCCAGCAACAACACAATTATGTTTTTTTTCAGCAGCACACGGAACATTTTCCAAAGTAGACCACATTTTAGGCCATGAAACAAACCTGGATAGATTCAGAAACACTGAAATTATTCCCTGCACGCTCTCTGACCACAAGGGCATCAAATTGGAACTGAACAACCATCTCCACCAATGAAAACCCTGTAACCGATGGAGATTGAATAATACATTTTTGAATCACCAATGGGTCATCGAAGAGATCAGAACAGAAATCCAACAGTTTATGAAATTTAACAAAAAGGAGCACACAAAATACCAGCTCCTTTGGTAATATCACAACAGAAATTACCAAGATCAAAAGTATCATGAGAGAATACTTTTCAAACCTTTACACAAACAAATTTGAGAATCTAGAAGAAATGGATGAATTCCTAGCCAATATTAACAAACCCACACTGAACCAAGAAGAACTAACCCAACTAAACAGGCCTATTTCAAGTACTGAAATAGAAATGGCAATAAGAGACCTTCCACCTAAGAAAAGCCCAGGGCCAGATGGATTCCCAGCTGAATTCTATAAGGTCTTCAAAGCAGAGCTCACACCAATATTCCTCAAGCTCTTCAATGAAATTGAAAATGAAGGTTCTTTACCAAACTCATTCTATGAAGCCAGTATAACCCCCATCCCCAAACCAGACAGAGATTCATCAAAGAAAGAGAACTGTAGACCTATTTCTTTGGTGAACATCGATGCAAAACTTCTCAACAAAATACTGGCCAACCACCAAAGGGGGCAGAGGCATCCCTGCTACCTCCTGCACAACAGGTTCCTCTCCCAGGCCTTTGACAGGACACTGACAGGCAGGTGGGTGCTAAGACCCAGCACACAACCAAAGGGGGCACAGGTGTCCCAGCTCACACTTCCAACAGTTTCCTCTCCCAGGCCACTGGATCTGGAGAGTCGGGGGTGCTGAGACCCTGCCTTACAACAGTGGGTGGGTCTGTGGGAGTCTGTCCCAGTCAAATCTTGAGCTGGGCACCCTCCAGCTGGGAATCCTGAACAAGACAGCACCAAGGGGCCCCCCACAGTTACAGACTCTTGGCCAAAGTGGTGCAAACACAGCAGGGAACTGAAGGGCCGACCGGTAGCCATGCTTGCTTTCTGAGAACTAGAAAGGCATGGCTCTGCCCTTGGAGCCCACGACCTCAGCTGCGCCCTGCACCCGGGACAGAGAGGACACCAGCTGGTTCAGCTGAGAGCTCTTGGAAACTCCCAAACTCCAGACCCTAGGCCAGGGGCCCACCCCTGGTAACGCCACAGGAAAACCAACCATCTGCCCAGCCCACTGAGACTGAAGCGCGCAGACCCATCCCACGGCCCACTGTGAGACCACTGGTTGGGCTGAGAGCTAGTTGTACAGCGGCACACAGCCTCTGGGAACCAGCCTAACACCTGCAAAAACTGCAAACTGACTTAGTCAGCAGCAGAATCAATTTGGCTGAAAACCACTTGTCCCAATCCAAGTAAAGACCACCACCTACCCACCAAAGAGCAAACTACAACAACAGCTCTTGATGCCTAGAAGAGAACAAAGACGAATTATGACATACATAAATAATCAAAGTCCCACACAAAGCCCAAAGGGAAACAAGAGTGAAGGGATGAGAGAGATGTCACCATCCCATGAAATGATACCTGAAGAGACACGAAATATGACTCAAATCAAGGAGCTGATTTTGGAAATGAAGGCTGAATTCCAAAAACAAGAGCAAGTAATTTCCAAGGAACTCTTCAAATTCAAAAGAGAAGTGAAAGAAAACTTCAATACCCTCCCAGCAGACATGATCAGCTCAGGGTCCACACTTCAAGCAAAAATGGAGATATTAAGCAGCAGATTGACTGAGATGGATACTAAATCATCAGGAACGGAAGATAAAACACAAGAGCTGGAACAGAGAATCGCCACCTTGGAAAAATCAGTCAGAATCCACCAGAGAGAACTCCAGGAACTGGCAGATGCAGCAAAAAAAAGTCTAATCTTTGTATAATAGGGATTGAGGAGGGCGCAGAATTTCAGGACAAAGGAATGCACCCCTATTCACCAAAATCATAGCAGAGAGCTTCCCCAACCTCAAGAGGGAAAATACATTATTGAAGGATTCAGGATTCCAAATAGGCAAGATCCTAGAAGGAACTCATCTAGACATATCATAGTAAAGACACTAGACCTGAACACCAAGGAATTGATCTTAAAGGCTGCAAAAACAAAGAAAGAATTATACTACAATGGGAAAAAAATTCGAATCACAGAAGATCTTTCCACGCAAACTCTAAATGAAAGAAAAGCTTGGAAAAACATCATTGATGTCCTGAAGACAAACAACTGCCAACCCAGACTGATATATCCAGCAAAACTAGCATTTACATTTGAGGGAGAAACAAGAATATTTCACTCCAAAGAGAAGCTTTATGAATACGTGCACACTAAACCAGCGTTACAAAAAATATTAATTAATCGAGAACAAATTGTAGAACATCAAGAACCCCCATCAAGAAGCAAATATTTATAATTCACTAAACACAAAAGGGGAAAAAAAGAGAGAGAAAGAAACTTAGAAGTAAAAATAAATAATGACAATGGACACTGGTCCTTCTCTATAATTTCCCTAAATGTGAATGGGCTGAACAATCCAATCAAAAGACACAAAGCAGCAGTCTGGATTAAGAAACACCACCCATCCATATGTTGCCTCCAACAGACCCACCTCACTGCCAAAGACAGAAACAAATTCCAAGTGAAAGGATGGAAAAGAATTTTCACTCCAATGCACCAAGCAAAAAAGCAGGAGTAGCAATCTTAATCTCCAACAGAATTAACTTCTCAGTAAAATCAGTACACAAAGATACAGACGGCCATTACATATTAGTAAAGGGTACAATCCATGCCCATAATATTGCAGTTATAGACATTTACTCCCTCAAGATGGGAGCACCCAAATTCGTCAAACAAACTCTCTTAGAATTACAGAACCAGATAGATTCAAACACAATCATAGTAGGAGACCTCAACACACCACTCTCAACAAATGACAGGTCAACTCAACAAAATTAAGCAAAGATACCATCGACGCCATAGCCCATCTGGGTTTAACAGATATACACAGAGTCTTCCAACCAATGGCAAAACTTTTTACATTTTTCTCAGCAGCACATGGAACACACTCCAAAATAGATCATATAATAGTTCATACAGAAAACTTAAGCAGATACAAGAGGACTGATATAATCCCATGCATTCTATCAGACCACAGTGGAGTCAGACTAATTCTAAACAATGCAGTCAAAGTCAAAAAACATTCAATCACTTGGAAACTGAACAACACACTTCTGAATAACTCCTGGAAAACAGATCAGATCAGAAAGGAAATTAAAAACTTCCCTGAATGTAATGACAATCAAGAAACATCACAAAGGAACTTATGGTACACAGCAAAGGCAGTTCTAAGAGGCAAATTTGTCACACTAGGAGCCCATATTAAAAAGACAGAAGAAGAACATGTAAATAACCTAAAAAAAAAAACCTAAAACACCTACAGGAGCAAGAAAAAGTTAACTCTAAAACAACTAGAAGGACAGAAATAACAAAAATAAAATCAGAAATATCAGAGATTGAAATAAGATCTACTATACAAAAAATTGATAAATCAATAAGTTGGTTCTTTGAAAGAGTCAACAAAATAGACAGACCCCTGGCAAGATTAATCAAAAAAAGGAAAGTGGAGACTCAAATAAACAAGATTAGAGACCCCACGGGAACAATCACAACTGATTCCCAAGAAATTCAGTCCATAATGAATAGGTACTACCAGGACTTATATTCAAAGAAACAAAAAAATCTAGGAGAAATGGATGATTTCTTAAATAAATATAGGCTACCCACACTGAACAACCATGAGGTAAGCAAATTGAACAGACCAATTTCTTACAACGAAATTGTGGAAGCAATCAGGGAAATGCCAACCAAAAAAGAGCCCAGGTCCAGATGGATTCACTGCGGAATTCTACAAGACATTTAAAGATGAAATAACACCTATACTCTTGAAACTCTTCCGAGAAATAGAAACAGAAGGAGCAATACCAAACTCATTTTATGAAGCTAATATTACTCTCATCCCCAAACCAGGGAAAGACCCAACAAAAAAAAGAAAATTACAGACCTATCTCTCTAATGAACACAGATGCAAAACTCCTCAATAAAATATTGGCCAACAGAATCCAGAAACAAATTTAAAAAAGCATACACTATGATCAAGTAGGCTTCATCCCACAGATTCAAGGCTGGTTTAACATCTGCAAAACAATCAATGTAATACATCACATCAATAGAGCTAAGGATAAGAATCATATGATAATTTCTCTGGATGCAGAGAAGGCATTTGACAAAATCCAACATCCCTTCATATTGATAGCACTAGAAAAAACAGGAATAAGAGGTACATTCCTCAAAATAGTGAAAGCCATATATGAAAAACCTACAGCAAGTATTATACTAAATGGTGAAAGACTGGAACAATTCACCTTAAAATCAGGAACTAGACAGCGATGGCCACTCTCCACTTCTCTTCAATATAGTGCTGGAACCCTTAGCCAGACCAATAAGGCAAGAAAAGGACATAAAAGGGATCCACATAGGGAAAGAAGAAATTAAACTATCCCTATTCGCAGATGACATGATCCTCTACATGAGTGACCCAACAAACTCCACTCCCAAACTTCTAGAATTAATAAACTACTTTAGCAAAGTGGCAGGATAAAAAATTAACCTTCAGAAGTCAGTAGCCTTCTTGTACACTAACAATACACAAACAGAAGGCCAAATCAAGAAAATTATCCTATTCGCAATAGCCCCCAAGAGAATAAAATACTTAGGAATATACTTACCCAAATATGTAAAGGAATTATTGAATGAAAACTATAAAAGCCTAATGAACAAAATTAAAGAGGACACTAGGAAATGGAAAGACATCCCATGCTCATGGCTAAGGAGAACCAACACAGTGAAAATGGCTATACTGCCAAAATTGATATACAAATTCAATGCAATCCCCATCAAAATCCCAAAGACATTCTTTACAGAAATAGAAGATATAATCCAAAGATTCATGTGGAACAAGAAAAGACCTAGAATAGCCAAAACAATTCTAGGGAAAAAGAGCAATGCTGGTGGTATTACAATACCAGACTTAAAGCTCTACTATAGAGCCATAATAACAAAAACTGCTTGTTATTGGCACAAAAACAGACCAGAAGATCAGTGGAACAGAATAGAGGACCCAGAAATAGAACCACATACCTATAGTCAACTTGTATTTGAGAAAGGAGCCAAAGATATACAGTGGAACAAACACAGCCTATTCAATTATTGGTGCTGGCAAAACTGGAGAGCCACATGCAGAATACTAAAAATTGACCCTAGCCTTTTGCCATGCACAAGCATTAACTCAAAGTGGATCAAAGACCTCAACGTCAGACCGGAAACCATGAAACTGCTACATGATAAAGTAGGAGAGACACTGGAACTCATAGGCATAGACAAAAGATTCCTTAACAGAATCCCAGGGTCACAAAAGATTGGAGAGAGACTCGATAAATGGGACTACCTAAAAATAAAAAGTTTCTGTACAGATAAAAACATAGTCACCAAAGTAGAGAGACAGCCAACCAGCTGGGAAAAGATATTCACCAACAATACATCTGACAAATGCTTAATATCCAGTATCTACAGGGAACTCAAGAAACTAATCCCCCCCAAACCCAATAACCATTCACTAAATGGGCAAGGGAACTAAAGAGAGATTTATCAGAAGAAGAGATTAAAATGGAAGAAAAGCATATGAGAAAATGTTCAACATCTATGGTCATAAAGGAAATGCAAATAAAAGCAACCCTAAGATACCACCTTCCCCCAAACAGAATGGCCAAGATTTTGTACTCAGACAATGACAGTTGCTGGCGGGGCTGTGGAGAGAAAAGGACCCTACTACACTGCTGGTGGGAATGTAGACTAGTTCAGCCACAGTGTGGAGGTTTCTTAAAGAACTGAAAATAGACCTTCCCTACGATCCTGCCATACCACTTCTGGGCATCTATCCTAAACATCATGACCCAAGATATTATAAGGACATCTGCTCAGCTATGTTCATCTCTGCACTATTCACAATAGCCAGGCGATGGAAACAATACAGATGCCCTACTGCATCTTCTGGATACAGAAAATGTAGTGTATATACACAATGGAATTCTACATAGCCAACAGACAAGATAAAATAATGGCATTCCCAGGGAAATGGATGAATCTAGAGAGAATCATGTTGAGTGAGACAAGTCAAGACCTAAGGAACAAAAGGCGCATGGTATCCTTAATATGTGGCTATTAAATCCAAAGAGTACAAGAGCAAGTACTCAATAACTGCATACCCAAAGCTATGGACATGGTATTGGAAATATAAACATACCTATATAGACATAAAAACCTATGACTCTATAGACATAATGTTTTATTTCTTAAATAAATATGTTTCTTTGACATACAAATCCTTAGCCTAATCGTGATTAAGTTCTAAATACCAAGTACCAATGATTGTAAATAGAGATTCCCTTCTTGAACACTTGTTTGTTAAACTTGTTATTTAAAATACGATGTAAAAATCTACATTAATAAATTCTTTAAAAAATACTGGCCAACTGTCTACAACAACTCATCAAAAAATTATACACTATAATCAAACAGGATTCATCACAGGGAGGCAAAGCTGGTTCAACATACTCAAATCAATTAATATAATTCAACACATTAACAGGAGCAAGGACAAAACTCACATGATTGTCTCAATAGATGCAGAAAAGGCATTTGACAAGATCCAACACACCTTTATGTTAAAAGCTCTGGAGAAACTAGGAATCCATGGAACATTCTTTAATATAATAAAGGCTGCATATGACAAACCCACAGCTAGTATTATACTTAACGGTGAAAAGCTAAAGCCATTCCCTCTAAAATCAGGAATGAGACAAGGATGCCCACTCTCTCCACTCCTCTTTAATATAGTATTAGAATTCACAGCCAGTGCAATAAGGCAAGAAGCAAGCATAAAGGGAATCCAAGTAGGGAAAGAGGAAGTATCCCTCTTTGTAGATGACATGATTCTGTATTTAAAGAATCCTATAGACACTACTCCCAAGCTCCTTGAGCTGATTCAAAACTTTGGAAGGGTAGCAGGGTATAAAATTAACCCTCAAAATCAACTGCCTTCCTCTACACCAACAATGAAAGGAATGAGGCAACAATCAGGAAAGCAACTCCTTTTGCAATAGACTCAAAGAAAATAAAGTACCTAGGAATTCCCTTAACTAAGAATATAAAGGACTTTTTTGATGAAAACTTTAAAACCCTGAAAAAGGAAATTAAATCAGACCTGAGGAAATGGAAAAACCTCCCATGCTCCTGGATTGGAAGAATCAACATCGTGAAAATGACAATCTTGCAAGGGCTAGCTACAAATTCAATACAACACCGATCAATATTCCAATGTCATTCTTTAAAGAAATAGAAGAGGCAATCCAAAATTTTATATGGAATAATAAAAGAACTCGTAGAGCCAAAACACTTCTTAGCATAAAGAACAGCCCAGGAGGAATTTCAATTCCAAATTTTAGACTCTGCTACAAAGCTATACTTATCAAAACAGCATGGTACTGGTACAAGAACAGGCCTAAAGACCAATGGAATAGAACTGAGGAACCAGATATTAAACCAAAGACCTATGGCCACCTAATCTTTGACAAGGGAGCCAAAAAATATACTGGAAGAAAGATAGCCTCTTCAACAAGCTGTGCTGGCAGAACTGGTTAAGCACCTGCAGAAAACTAAACTTGGATCCTTCTCTGTCACCCTGCACTAGAATTAACTCCAAATGGATCAAAGACCTGGAGGTAAAAGCTGACACACTGAAAACTTTACAAGAAGGACTAGGAGACACACTAGGCCTCCTTGGCACAGGTCAAAACTTTCTTAATATGTGCAAAGAATCACATCAAATCAGAGAAAGGCTAGATAAGTGGGACTGCATTAAACTGCAGAGCTTTTGTATGACAAAGGACATAGCTAGTAAATTAATTAGGAAACCTACAGAGTGGGAGAAGATCTTCACCAACTATACATGGACAAAAGCCTCATATCTAAGATATATCAACAGCTCAAAAAATTGAATCACTCAAAAACTAATTTCCAAAGTAACAACCATCCCATTAAAAGATGGGCCAAAGACGTAAAGAGAGTCTTCTCTGAAGAAGAAACAAAAATGGCCTCTAGACACATGAAGAAATGCTCAACATTTCTGGTCATAAAAGAAATGCAAACCAAAACAACTCTAAGATTCCACCTCACTCCAGCTAGAATGGCCAGGATCGGGAAAATGAATAACAACAGATGCTGGAGGGGATGTGGCCAGGAGGAATCACTACTATACTGTTGGTGGGAGTGCAAACTTGTTCAACCACTATGGAAAGCAGTATGGCAGTGCCTCAAAAAGCTAAACATAGAACTCCCCTATGACCCAGCAATTCCACTACTTGGCATTTACCAATCATCCAGAAACAAGGACATACTAAACCCACTAGCACAACAGTGTTCATTGCAGCACTATTTACCATAGCAAAGATATGGAACCAACCTAGATGTCCCTCAGTTAATGAGTGAATCAACAAGATGTGGTATTTGTACACAATGGAATTCTATGCTGCTGTCAGAAAGAATGGCATTGCCCCATTTGTTAGGAAATGGAAAGACTTAGAGAAAATCATGTTAAGTGAAGTAAACCAGACTCAAAGGACTTAGGCTCAATCGTTTCCCTCATTTGTCAAAATCAGTAGAAACCTTGGGCTCTCCTAGCAGAAATCTGAAACAGAGCAAAACCTTGATACATAAGGCCATATAGTATGACGCTAAATGAAAGGACTTCCAGGATATAGAAACAAAAGCCATAGAATGAGTGATTGTTGTCCTTAAGGTACTATGTTATCTCTCATCTCTTTTGCTGTCCCTTGGGTATCTCATATTGTTACAGTATCTCACTCTGTTACCTGATATATCAGATATATTTGTATTTGGTTATTTGAAATTGGATAGGGAAGGGGGGAAAACAAGATGAGGGGTGGGGGTGGGAAGGAGGGAAATGGGGACCAAGACATGTGAAAGGGTATCAATGTATGGGAATTAATTCACCTTCTATCTGGTACATATCATGTAACCCTTCTATTAATTACAATAAAAAATATATGAAAAAGAAAACATGCTTGGATTTAGGTCCATCAAGAAGACACCATCTTTCATTTTATAAAAGGCCAAAGAGACTATTATATAAAAATCCTGGATTTGATAATGTATTAATATATTTATATAAAATTCTATCTTCAGTATCCAGCATATACTAAAACTTTTACTAAATATCATATTCTTTTGTTATGGGCAAAAGCAATGAAAATATTTTTAAAGCACAGTCCTTATTTTCAAGTAGCCTGTAGTCCAAAAGGAGAGAAAAGATTGCGTGTGTAATCCTTAGTGTTGATTTTCTGGACTTAAAGAGATTAATTGTGAATATTTTCTAAAGTTTATGTTGAATCTCCCACTCATTACTACATTGGAAGTTATTTGTCATTGATAGCTTTGAAAACTATGAATTTATTAAGAAACATAGTTCAATTGATTTTTATTGTGAGTCCCAGGGGACAAAAATTAGTATGCAACTTTTTCTTTCAGGAGGAATTATGTAGACATTCTGTGATGAGTGTTTTTACCAGATGTCTTCAGGGTTTCATTTCCCTCACAGAGGCAAGGGTACTTTCGTTAGACTTTCTGTTTCAAAAGGAAAGTGAAAAAGAAAGGAAGGAAGGAAGAAATCAATTTGAAAGTGTTAAGAAATTTGAAAGTGTTGTTTTTCCAACTATTTTAATAAAATTTTAGTAAAGCATTTTCAAAAATATCTTTTTATGTTTTGTTGAGAGAAGATATGTTATTATGTAGCCTAGGCTGGTATAATCTCCTGCCTCAGCTTCCTACATGTTGGGATTATAATACACTAGGGAATTCTTTCATAAAATTACTAGCCTTCTTTCAAGTAAAATGATGTGTTAATTTTTTTCAATTTTCCTAATACCAAGTATCATTCTTGGGTCTATTATTACTTACTTTTATAATTATTTTAAGATATTGATATTCAGAGAAGTCCTAATAGTTAATTGGTTTGTCATGAATTAAAAAAATGCCATTGAAATAAAATATTCTAGGCAGAATTTAGTGTAACTGTACTATTACAATATGAGAAACTTTATGTACAATATTTTGGCATGTTTTTATGAATCTTTGCAGGGACTATCAATGTTCCTGTTTCATAGACAAAAAGAGTAAGGCTGAGAGGCTAATTTAATGTGTCAAATTCAGTTATTAATGACTGTGTTCCTTCTATCTGGGTGCAAAACTTTGGTCCTTTTTTGGACATTCCATACGGCTTCAGGGCTTGAGTCACTCTAATATTGTTCTGCTTATGGGACCACAGGTAGTATCAGGAAGTTCAAATGCTTCACTTAAGATTTTCCTTTGAATATTCATTCCCACAAGCAAAGAAGCAGAGTCCTACAGATTAACTTTTCCCTATCATTTTTGAAGCTCAGACTTCTGTGTAATGTTGTTCCCCCAAATAAGTGGAACAGACATGGCTTTGATCATTAAATATGTTTCTTTGAAGATAGAAAGTAAGAAGAGCAATGCCTCCTCCAGGCAAAGAACCTTTTCTCACAATTTTGGATATAACTGAGCAGATTGGACCAAATATGCTACAGGCTCCAGATATTCATAGCTGGATTTCAAAGGCTACCCTCACTCAATCACCTCTTCTCTCTTTTGTCAATCAGAAATTGCAAGAGAGAAGAAATGATTTTGCCCTCAGGAAATGTTTAATCTGTTAGATGATGACAGGATTGGACACATGAAGAGCTGCAAGATGAGTTTCTGTGGATATCTTCCACAACTTCCTTTGTATCTTTTTTGTTCTCTCACTATTGTCCTTCTCTATAATGGAGAAACAGGACCATCAGATACTCGCTATGGAGGCTTTACACATTTCACATTACCCATATTAAAAGGTAAACAGAGCTTTCACCTGTTTACCCTTGGGAAAACGAAGTGTGTGTGTGTGTGTGTGTGTGTGTGTGTGTGTGTGTGTGTGTGTGTGTTAGTGTATGTGAACAAGATCTCTTCCTAGGATGAAGGAGAAAAACAAAAGTTCTCAGAGAGTGTTCATGGCATGGGAGGACAGAGCTTGGGCAAGGAGAGCTTTCCTCATCTACTTGAATGAATCATGACAGTGGAGCATCATGCCTGATAGAGGAAGAGAAGGAATTGTAAGTGTAGAGAAAGGTTTACCAATAGAATGAGATTGGTAGCACAACAGCATGTGGGATGTCTGACACACTCAAATCCCCACTAAGATCAGTGACCTATTCCATCTTCATTAAGATCTTAGACTTCCCATCCGCAATTCTCTCTGTCCAGATCTGAGTCCACCTGCAGCTGACACACAACATTCTGAAAGGACTTCCGCTTTCAATGACTCCAGGATTTCTCAGGGATCAGAGGATTTACTCAGACTGAATTCTGGGAAGGGTTTCAGTGAATAACATTGGTGTCCATCCTTTGACCAAAACAGCAGCTGGTGGTGAAGAGCAATAACTTATCTTACATCTTAAAAGTAGTTAGCATGAGTTCATAGAATGTTCTCAGAGTGTTCAACCCTCCTCACATGCACCATTCATGGTCTTGTTTCTAAAGCTCAAGTCTTCCTCTGTCTTTTGGATAAAACTAAATTATTCCACCATTTTAAAAATTGTTGTTTCCTAGTGTTTGTTTGCTTACAAAACTTAAATCAGTACCTGGGAGGCCAAGAATGGGAGAATTGAGATTCTAGGACAGTCTGGGCATAAGACTCTGTAAAGCTCCATCTATACAGAGGGGAGCTGAATGTGGAAGTGGGGCAGGCCTGTGATCTCTGTAGTACTTATCTATCACACTCTGATCTTTGACCAAACATATGCCCAGGCTTGGAATGAGATCCTATCTCAAAAATAATCACAAAATGTACAAAAGTTTGCAAAGTACTTTCTGCATTGTTTTTCTCTTTTGTCTTCATTTCAGTTCCTTGTTTTAGAAAGGCTTAAACGATAATGTAAAGCACCTTGGAATGTAAGTTTGGGGATCATTTTAAATCTTTTCTTATAAATCTTAGCACATTATGGTTGAATATTTTGTTTTCTTGTAATATCACTTTGGTACTTAAGAAGTCTTTCTTGACCGTAACCTAATGTGCGAAAAAGTTTCCATAGCCATGAAAAAGAATCTTCTAGTGTATAAAATTAAATCTGTGGATATTAGGACTGAATAATTCTACCTCCTTTGTTCCAACTACTAACATTTTTATTTCTGATTTTGACTTTTTTCTCCCCCCTCAGATTGCAGTCTTTTGGTAAAACCCAATTTCAAAGCAGAACATAATGACTTATTTTTACTACCAGCTTAATTCATAATTATTTTATATTTCATTAACTGGCTTCAGTACCAGTAAATCAATATATAACTGATATTTCACACATATATATGAGATATATAGAAAGTTTGCTTTTAATTAGAAGGCCTACAGATATAAAACCAAACTTTGGAAAATATAATTATCTTGCTAATGGCTCAAAAGTTATTTTTAAGCTAACATAATTTTTTTATAAAAGCTTTTAGTGTGGAAAAAATTGTAAATGAAACATAAATATCAAGATTGCATTGCTCTTAGTACCTAGATTTTATATTGGGTTTCAAAACCAACTAAAGGATTTACAAAAATGAAAATATTAATGCAGCAAAGACTGAAGAGGCTAATACAAATGGAGAAGCAAAGCTGTTAAATCAAGACAAGTAATGTTTCTCTAGAAGGATTGATTCAATTTCCATCATCCTATTACTTTTATCAAAGTTTTGGTTAGTGATGGAGTTTATTCAGTACTGAAATAAGGATCAGATTTAAAAGACATTACTTTTCTGTCCAGTGGCTTCTGGCCACAAATACAGCCATACAGTAGCATCTGTGTGTTGAAATGTGAACATTTTCTCAGTCATGCTATATATTAGCCAACTATGGTAAAGACTTGAGTTTTGTACTTTTCAGGTACTTTCTTAAACAAATTAACTGACATATTATTGTTAACATTAGACCTACAGTATCTCACTTTCACATCTTGGATAAATAATAGTATCACTGAGAAAGTATGATTGCTAGTGGGACATTATGAAGGCTTCCAAAGAAAGTGTGTTATAATCATTTACCAGTTCAAAAAGAACACACACGCACACTCACACACAAACTTCTGTTTAGATGGAAATAGTTTCAAGTTTTCCATACTACCTTGCTTTCTTCACATTGCTAAGCACAACTTTGCAATTGCAACTTAAATATTTTGGAGGTACAAATCAAAGTCAGCTTCCTGTAGAGAAAGTACTAGATTTAGGTTCAGGAAGCAAATGGATGTTTTTGATCTTTAAAATTTTTCCCTTATAGGTGATTATAATTCAAACCATGGTCTAAACCTCTGGAAACTATATTAAAATGAGGGTTCTCATTTCAGCTGGTAAAGCGCATACTTTGCATAACACATACTGCCCCAGGAGCTAATATGATTTTTTTTTGTAAAAAGAAAATGTCAGTACTTTTGCTAAGTTGAGGTTTTTAAATACAAGAATTTTCAAATGAACAAAAAATGTTTGCTTGACTGTAAGGAAGACTTCTGAAATTTACAAATAAGTGGGGAAAGCTTTTTTTTTTAACCAAGATGCATTTTTTTAAAAAAACAATGTATTTAATTAGACAACCAAGAAGATGAGCTTTTCTAATAATTCACATAATGAAGAAACACATTGCATTTGGAAAAAGGTAAAGTGATTGGGAAAGACTTTACCATTTCTATTTTAGTTATAGACTTTTCATTTGTATTGTAGCCCATAATATCTATTGTTCTTTTACAGGATTTAGATTCTTCCTTTCATTCATTTGGTCTACTTTGTTTCAAGAATGTCAAACTATGCCAGAAGGAAAATGTAGTTAAAATATTTTTTACATTTCTTGATACTTAAATGAGATTAACTCAACATGCATGCTAAATTATTTTTTATTTCCTTCTTTCCTGATTCCCTCCTTTTCTTTTTTTCTTTTCTTCCTTCCTCCCCCCTTCCCTCTCCCTCCTTTCCTTTTCCTTCTTTCCTTCTCATTTCCATTACTTATATTTTTTCCTTCCTTCCTTCTTTCCTGTTTTTAAAAAAAATTGAAAATTTTAGACATGTTTTATATTGAATATATATATATATATATTCAAAGTAAAGGTGGATAATTGCAATTACCAATTCCTTCCCTTCTTCAGAGGTGACTTATAAAATTGTGTATTTCTTCCATTTGAAAATTATCCTTTTTATTGAATTTATTTGTATTTGGATATTTGAAACTTGATAGGGAAGGGGGGAAAACTAAGACGGGTGGGGGGTGTGGGGGGGGAGGGTAATGGGTACCAAGACATGTGAAAGGGTATCAATGTATGTGAATTAATGCACCTTCTATCTGGCAAATATCATGTAACCCTTTTACTAATTACAATAAAAAAAATAAAAGTTATTCTGAAAAAAAATTGCCTACAGTAGAAGACTAGTGGTAATGATTTTATTTGCCCTTTTCTGAAGATGTGCTCATTTTTCTTCATTTTATAACAGTTTCAGTGACTACAAAGTCTCATACTAACAATTCACATTTTTAATTAGCAATTTAAAGATATCCTACTGCCTTCTACCAAAAGTATTTCATGGGCTGGGAGTTTGGCCTAGTGGTAGACTGTTTGCCTAGCATGCATGGAGACCAGGATTTGATTCCTCGGTACCAAATACATAGAAAAGCTGGAAGTGGTGCTGCAGCTCAAGTGGCAAAATTCTAGCCTTGAAGAAAAAGCTCAAGGACAGTGCTCAGGCCCTGAGATCAAGTCCCAGGACTGGGAAAAAAATACTTCCCAAGTCAATGAAGAATAAGATTACTACATTATTGGTTAACACAATAAATGCGTTTATAAAAAATATTATTTTCTCTTTCTATATTGGATAGTTTTTGTGTGGTTGCTTCTGAGATTTTTTTGAAAATATTCATGAGTAACCATTTTAGCTTTCATATATTCAGTAGAGTACATTTCAGTGCTCATCATGAAAGTCTATTAAGAAGGTTAAAATATTACAGGAGAAGCCAGGCACAGTGGCTCATATCTATAATCCTACCTACATAGGAGGCTGAGATTTGAGGATCAAGATTCAAAGACATCCTGGGTACAAAAGGACCTGAGACTCTTATCACCAATTAACCGCTAGAAAATGGGAAGTGGGGCTTGGCTCAAGGTTAGGGCTGTAGCCTTGAGCTGAAGTGCTCAGGGACAGAGATATACCCCCAATAGGCTCTTGTGGTGGCTCCTGCTACATAACAGCCAGGTTCACAGCATTGCGCCCCAATTGTGTTGTAGACTTTTATAATGGTATTGGGCAATATTAGATGTATTGACTGAAGCAGCAGTTCCACATGCACTCCTCATCCTTTATGGCACAGATTATAATCCAGTGATCTCTACTAGATAATTAAAATTTAAATGTAATTGGTACACTTAGGAATCATAATCTTGATTTATGGCAGAACATTTTCATAATGAGAAAAAGATTGCTCTTTTCACTGTTGAGCTCCTTTGTCTCCTCTCACATCTTAGAATATCTTTCAATTTTTGCACTAGCAATGTATTTCCAAATTCTGTTTTGCAATATACCAAAGTACTATTTGTGTAATTCTTAACACCAGGTAATTCTTAAACTAGTCTCAGCAACATTGCTCTCAACTAGACACAATTCACTCTGCCTCTTCCATAAAATGGTGATAAATGATGTGAGCAGTGACCTTTTATAATGAGAAATATCACGAGACTGCCTTTCTCACAGTATTTCAAGTACATTTCCTTCTAAAAGATCATAAGAAACTGCCTTTTATGTTCTACTCACTGCAAAACTGGTCAGCTCGGGTTTTGTGCTGAGCTTTTCATGCATGGCAGCAGATGAAATAAAACTCACCATATTGTATTAACATAATCAAAGGCATTGGAAGCCATTCATTTTTTATTTAAATGAGAAGAATCATATGCATAATGTACCACCATTTGATTTATTATATTTTTGAAGCCCAGTCAATTTTCTTCTCATATGTTTATACTTTCAAGTTATAAAATTTTATCCTACAAACCTTAAGGGCTCAAGAACAACCGAAAGAATATTGTAATGAATTGTGTCTTTGATAAAAGGGGACTTTGTTCCTGCCAGCACAAATATACTTTACTATTTTAGTTTTAACTCTTGACAAATTCAGGCTGAGCTGAAATACTTGGATCGAGGTAAATAGGTCACCCATCAAATTTTTCTGGAAAAAAATGTTACCCTGTTATTTTGAGTCAATAGATAGAAATTTTATTATTTCAGGGAGGATGTTATTGCTTTAATATTGTCATTATGCTTTTAAATATTGAGAACAGACTACTGAAGCATCTGTGATGTATAGTTTGTGGTGACATCTATGAATTTAGGAAAGGTCATAAAATTTTACTGTGTTTCTGCATTTGTTAAGAATCAATAATCTCACCAATATGGCATATGGTTTATTTTTTGCAATTCATTTTGAAACAAGTTGATGACAGAAAGTTTGGTCAAAGTGGTGATGATAAGTTCAGAATAAGAATAAGTGCAGAATAAGATTAGGCAGCAATTTTATAAGTAATAGCCACATGCAACTTGAATGGCAATACATGAAGTATGTGTGTAGAGAGGGGAAAGTTCTTGTCATTATGACAGCATTTGGGGAAATAAATTACAGGAAGAAGAAAGACTTCTAGTGGAGAGAATATTTCCCTAGTCTTCTGACACCAAAGGGAAAACAGATACCGTGGTAGACATTACTACATAAACCAGAATTGTTTCCTAGTCCCTGTAGTATGTTACATATTTTTGGCAGTCTTGGGACTTGAACTCATAGCCTTGACACTGTCCTTGAACTTTCTCAAGACTAGAGCTCTAGCACTTGAGCCACAGCTCGTTCTACCTTTTTTTTTCTTTTTTTCTTTTTTTTTTTTTTTGCCAGTCTTGGGCTTAAGCTCAGGGCCTGGACTTTGGACTTTCTCAAGGCTAGAGCTCTACCACTTGAGCCTCAGCACCACTTCTGGCTTTTTTCTATGTATGTGGTACCGAGGAATCGAACCCGGGTCTTCATGCATACTAGGCAAGCACTTTAACCACTAGGCCAAACTCCCAGCCCTCAGTTCTACCTTTTTCTGTGTATGAGGTACCAAGGAATCAAATCTGGGTCTTCGTGCATGTGAGACAAGCACTTCACCACTAGGCCACAGTACAGGTCCAGTGTATTACATTTTTAAGTGATAACACCAAATATTTAAAGCTCAGCCTTCAAAGTTTCCCAGAGGGCCACAGGTGTACTAGGAAAGTCATAGGCCCTTTGGAAATATGTGGGTGGTACAGCTCTGCCTACTGGTTAGAAGAGGTAATTGCCTCTTGGGTCCTATCTATGTGATGGTTAGACTTCAGCTCCTGCTACTTTGTTACTGTCTTTGTAAGATAAATAGAAACTGGGAGAGAAGGAGGGAGGTAGTGATAATGTTCAAAAGGAAAATACTCATCACCTGACTTATGTGACTGTAACCCCTCTGTATGTCTCCTTTATAATAAATTTTAAAAAAGAAAAAAATATACAGATAAATGTAGCTTTGTGACTTTAGTTCTGTGTCTCCAATTCGGTTCCAGTTGTCGTGTGTGTGTGTGTGTGTGTGTGTGTGTGTGTGTGTGTGTGTGTGTGTGTCTGTCTGTCTGCCTGTCTGTCTGTCTGTGTCTGTCTGTGTCTGTGTGTATATGTGTGTGTGTGCCAGTACCACTACAGAGCTGTACTATAGTTTGCAGTTTGATGCTGAGATACCTGCTGTGTTGCTCCTTTTTGTTCAGGACTAGTTTTTCAGGGTAGGTTGGCTTCCAGATGAATTTCTGTACTGATTTTTCTATTACTATGAGGAATGCCATTGGCTTTCGTTGGTATTGAAGCTTGGAGACTCCTTTGGTGATATGTGTATATTCATGGCATTTGATTTTACCACTTCATGAATACTTAAAAAAATGTTCATTTTCTTTCTTCAAGATGTAAGTATTTTTATTGCAGGGTTCTTTAACCACCTTGGTTCAGTGTATAAATAGGTATTTTCTTAATGTTATTGTGAATGGAAATATCTTCATGTTTTTTTCTAAGCCTGTCTATTGTTGATATACAGAATAACTGTGTGTGTGTGTGGGTGGGTATATGTTTGTGTTGATTTTATATCCTGCTATATTGCTGAAAATGTTTCTCAGTTCTCAGGGGTTTTGATGGAATATTTAGGGTCATTTATGTATAGAATCATAGCATCTGTAAAAAAGAATAATTTATCTTCTTTTTTCTATTTGAGCCCCTTCTATTTCTCTTGCTTTACTATTCTTGTTACAAATTTTAGTATTATGGTGAGTAAATGTGGGAGAGTAGACATTTGTTTCATTTCTAATTTTAGAGGAAATTATTTTAGTCTTCCCAACATGATGTTGGCTAAAAATTTGAAATATATAAATTATATAAAATATTAAATGCTGTATGATATTATATATCATATAACATATGATCCTTCTGTTCATAGTTTCTCCTGAACAAAAAGATCCTGAATTTTGTTACAGGCCTGTTTCTTTATCATTTGAGATGGTCACATGACTTTTCCCCCTCATTTTCCTTATATGCTGTACTACCTTTATTGACTTATGCATGTTGAACCACTTTTATATCTGCGACATGAAACCAAATTCCTTATGGCATATAATCTTAATATGTTGATGAGTTCACTTTGACAGTATTTCATTGAGAATATTTATATCTATTATTAGTGATGGTCTATAATTTATTTTTGCTTTATTCTTTGCTTATTTGGGGATAAATTTAAATGTGAATCCATAAAACTCAACACTCCTTAAAGGAATACATTAAAATCCAGAGCCAAAATTTTAACACTTACAAGGTCAGCATTCAATGAAAATTACTAGGTATACTAAAAAAGTATAATACATAATTAGTTCCTTAAACATACAATAAAGACTCCTAAATGTGATGAAACATGCTAAAAGGATTTTAGACAGTTTATAATTATCTATAAGTATGTGTAGAATTTAAAAGGAAAGGGGTAAAACAAGATGATTAGGAGATGGGTAGGGGAGGGAAGTGGGGACAAAAACATGAGAAGGGGTATCAATATGTGAGAAGTAATGCACTTTACTATCTGGTGAATATAATTGTAACTCATCTATACATTATCCCAACAATAAAAAAAGAAAATGAGAATAACACAGATATTCTAGAAAAAATAAAGAAAATATAATTATGATGTGAAAAGATTTTTTAAATGTGGAAAACACACCTAAATGCAATTTCCAGAGATTCAAAAGTACAATAATTTTGTAAATGGCATAACTGTAGAAATGATAGAATGGCATCAGATTTGATACCACAGAAAAAAAGGTTAAAAAACTCAATACAGAATACATATCAGTATTTAACATAAAACACTGAAAGAAAAATAAAACACAAAAGCATTGACTGCTTTTAACATGTTAAAAGATTGTGGTGGCAAGTTAAGGTCTGCATGTGCATCTCTTCCAATCATGAGTCCTCACTTGGGAGTGGTGAGGCAAATTTGCTCTATTTCCATGCAAGTTCAGTATTTACCTCAGACTTGGAACAAATTTAACCACCCTTTAATTATTGACCTAAGATAGGAGTCGTAGTAAAGCAAACCCAAAAGTTTGATGCTAGCTGAAGATTTAGCTTTTCTATTATAGTGCTCCTTTTTTCTTTTAAAGATGGTAACATTTGAGAATACTGTAGATGACTGTCTTCCCCTATCATAAATAACAACTCTGTAAACCTTTTATGGATTTTGTCATGTTCTATTAATCATCTAGCTTCCCCACAGGAGAACTTTGCAGATTCTGTATGCCAGAAATTTCAAGTCCAGTATAAAATTTTTAAAAATGCAATCATGCATGGCATACACTATTAGAATATTATAATAAAATGTTGAAATGTTTATTTATAGTGCCTAGATTAGAGATGATTTTATATGCCTATTTTTTTACATTTAATTTTCAATCCTTCCATACTAAGAAACATTTCTTTTGTGTGTCCCTGTGTGTGGGGGGGGGGGGTCTGGGTTTTTCGGTGTGTATGTGGAGGATGTAAGGGGTTTGAACTCAGGGCCTTGACTCTTATTTAACTTTTCTGATGAAGGCTGGTACTTTACCAATGTAGCCACATTGGCACTTCTTTTTATTGTAGTTTTCTTCCTTCCTTCCTTCCTTCCTTCCTTCCTTCCTTCCTTCCTCCCTTCCTTCCTGCCTTCCTTCCTTTCTTTTCTTTCTTTTTTTTTTTTTTGCTGGTCAGTCTCTTAGATTTGTCTATCTGGCTTCAAACTGGAATCTTTAGATCGTAGCTTCTTGACTAGGTAGTATTAGAGAGCCATCAGAGCCCAATAAAAACACATTACTTATAAAAACTGATAGTAATTTTGAAGAGAAAATAATGTTTAAAACTTCTTGCTTTATGTTTTTGGATTCATATGCCTGCAATTTTTGGCTTTGTGCTTTCTTTCTTTCTATATCTATATATATTAGTTTTTACTTTATTTTAAAAGTGATGTACAGAGGAGTCACAGTCCTTATATAAGTTAAGTAATGAGTACATTTCTTGAGATTCTTTATTTATAATTAGACCTTTAGTAACTATGGAATATAGTTACACATTGCTGAGTTACCAGAATACACTCTGAGAAACATGTTAGGAAGTGATTTTTTATCATATATATATATATATATATATATATATATATATACAAACCTAAGTGACATAGTCTATTGAAAAGTTAGGCTGTACAATATGTACCTATCCATGTATGCATGTATATGTAGGTATGCATATAAAATAGCAATAAATACACTGTAATAAAGTGTTGGGAGCCAGAGTGGAATCAAACTGTACCTTGATTTGCATCAGACAATGGCTTTATTGTCTTATTGTTTTCTGGCCTTATTCTGTTTAAATGACCTGAGATTTACCATATGAATGTAACACCTGGAAGTTCCCTGGGTCTCAAGAAGGGAAGAAGCTGGAGTGGAAAAGAAACGCAGCAGTCTTTACCTGGACTGCAGACATCCCGGACCCGGTGTGTCTGTCTCTCTTCTATTTTTTCCTAGTCCTTGCCCCCTATTTCAGGAACCCCAATCTGCGAACCCTGATTTGCTGCCGGCTGGCCCCGGCAACTGGCACCCGAACAGGGACCATTAGGACTATCAAAATGGTTGCTTAATTGCTATTTCAGCTTACTCTTGTAAGTTACTTTATAGCAATCTCCAGCAGGCCCATGGAGAAGGACAGCAGATCCTCATTCAGATGTAAGTTTGGCCCTCACCAAGTTCTAGGTAGGCTCATGCTTAGATACTATTTCTGTGTTGACCACCTTGTTGCTTTAATTGGAGTAACATGGGCTTTTGTAGGACTCATTGATTTGAAAGCCGCAGCATTGAGCCTGCCCGGGCAAAGCAAAGTCCCTGTGAGACTGTGGTGTCTAATCTGCCAGCAGAATGCTGGGACAGAGTTGCTTTGGAGCTTGAAGTGGCAGAGTGCTAGCTCTGAGCTGAAAAGCTGGGGGGACGCACTCAAGCACCAAGCTCGGGATTCATAGTGGTAGGGTGCTAGCCTTGAGCTGGAGAGCTGAGAGACAGTGCCCAGGCCCCGAGTTCAAATACAGCAACCAACAAAGTGAAATGCCAATGGCATGTTTATCCCTGTGTGGAGAGACACTACTGGGACACGAAAGCCTCTGCTTGGATGGCAGAGATGGTGTCAGATCTTAGTCACTTGTGCTTGGCCAATCAAATTAATCAGAGCCGGGAGGTCATAGAATAGTTTGTAAGCATGCCTTACTAATGCCCGTGCCTTTCATAACTTGTCAATCTTCTGTGATAGTGGGTAGTTTAAAGTCCTAATTGAGCGAAATTTTTATTTTGACACCAGCCACAAATTCAGGAAAAGTTTGTGGATCTGAGGCTTGTGTCTCTATTAATCTGTTTAGATCTGACAACTGAAGCATTGTTAAGGTTGCAGAAATTTAGTTCCCCAGACAATCAAGAAAAAGCCTTTGCAAATGGGTGCTATGTAAGCTACACTATTGTAGCCAAAGATGGTTTGTGCAGTTGTTAAATGTTAAATATGATCTCTAGTTTGGAGTAAATTATTGTTCCTAATAGCTAATCCTTGCAACCCCTTGATAAAACAGGCTAGGCTTCTTAAGGTCCCTGGTCAAGCACAGAGACAACGTCCCTGAGTCAGCTTGAAGAAGTCACAGAAGCTGAATCTCCGCCCATCAATCCCCATTAGACGAAGGGACCAAAGTCATTTTTGGAAAATGTGACAGGATAAATTAGAGGTATAGGAAAGAGTAAAAATTGCACTTGTGTTTCTTTTAAAATAAAAACGGGGGAGTAAAGACAAAAACAAATGACACTGTAGTATATTTTCATTATCAAATACTGCACACTGTCAGTAAGAGTATATGCTATATTGAAATACTGCTCAACATAGAGAATATTTGTTCATAGTAACATGAGTGTGAATGATAATTTGTGTATAATACTATGAGAGCTACAGGTTATAATCAGTTCTGCTATCTTCTTGTGAGACTAATATCACACATGTTCTCAATCCCTGAAATGTTTTTATAGGGTATCCCACTATACTTGTTACTTATAACCTAAGATGAATTTTAATCTTTTCAGGGGCTTAGTTATTTGTTATAACCATATCTTCAAGAGTTATTCTATCTTCTGAGATTTCTTCTCATTGAAGAGAATCGATGAGCTGTTCTAACTGGTCTTCTTTCCCCATTTCTCTTTGTGGGAACTTCCAACAATCTGAATGAGAGATTATGAACATTAATTTCCCCTGCCTCTGCCACAGATCGCTAGATCACTTCCGTAGTCATAGCAACCTGTTTTGAGACTGGCTCATGTTCTCTTCGATTAAAGAAAGTGCTGCCTTTCAGAGACTAAAATGATGTGAAGCCATCCAGGGTAGCATTGGCATTCTGTGGTCAAAACCATCAGATCCAGCATGATTAGTGAGTCACTAGGTCACTGGGCCCATCCCTCTTGATGAATCACTTTGAGTACTCATCTTGATGTGTAGGGTATTTGATTTCAGAAATATTTGGGCAGAAAGCAAAAA
Organism: Megascapheus bottae; assembly: GCF_031878675.1. NCBI lineage: Eukaryota > Metazoa > Chordata > Mammalia > Rodentia > Geomyidae > Megascapheus > Megascapheus bottae. The sequence goes on along the minus strand of NC_143513.1, from coordinate 55,242,806 downwards.
ATAAACTATAATGCCCTAAACAGTTGATAAAGTGTTACTTCCTTTATCACTTAGATTCTGAGATGGCAGATGATGAGCGAAGAATACGATAATTTGGCCAGACAAATGAATGACTGGCCTATGTCCCCTTGACTATGATTGTAAGTACTTAGAGAGTTCAGAATGCCAGGATCACAGTTTGAGGTCAGCCTGGGCCAAACAATTACAGTCCCTGCCTCCCACTCCTCCCCCACCACCCACACATTCAACCCATAGTTGGGTGCTGTGGTATGTGCTTGTCATCCCAAACTACACAGGAGAATGGGATTGTGATGATCATGGTATCAAGTCAACACTGTAAGAAAAGACTTTGGGATTCCCATTTCCATGAAGGAGAAGTTGCACAAATAATCCTGATGAAAACAATAACAGAAATGACAGGAAATGTATAGAAATTGAAGCACTGCTAAGCCTAGATGGGAAGTAGGAACGCATCCTCAAAAATTACCAGTGACTGGAGGCATAGCTCAGCAGTACTATGCCAGCTTAGCAAATGTGAACCCCTGAATTAAAACTCACACTACACTAACGATCCCCTTCCACCTAGAAAAAAGGAAAAGGATATACATTGTTTGATGTTGTTGCTATGTACAAAGGGAGAATGAACATCAAGAAAGGTCTGATATTCTAGGATGAGTTGAGGATTAGGACTGGGTTGGTCATAAAGTGAAGATGAGAAGGACATTTTGCCTTAGGCATTTTGACTTAGCTGAGTAACCATTTCAAAATCACCTGACTTAAAGATGTGTAAAAAAAAGACAAAGCTGTGTAGCCCATGCAGGGCTTTACATTTCCTCAAACATGTTCTGTACAGGCAAACAGATTGGCACACACAGACTCGTTTCTGGTCTTGAGAACAAGAACATGCTGTCTAGCTTCTCAGCCCTTTGAACTTGAACAACCCCTACTAATCATGACTGATTTGGTACTCTGAAGGGGCCATTACTGATGGCTATTCTGATTAATGCCTTGTGGTGGTAGTTCTAATTCCCTGTGACTTTCCATCTGGGCAAATAGCTGTCATCATTAGGTAATGGCTGCTTTGCAAGGCTATCAAATTACTAAGCAGTTGATACAATCTAGTGCTGATTAACACGATTTGATTTAATAATTAGTTATGATTTTTCTCATTTCTACTTCTTAGATGATGGCAATTAAAAGTACACTCTTCGCCTTCTGTGTTCTCACTCATTGGTTATTGGTAGATTCTTTCACAAAGAGACTAATTTTTAGAAGTAAATAATACAGCAGCTAGTGGCCACTATAATTATCTGACTCAATGTCTTCCACAGACATAATTTGAACCTTTATTTTCCCCCTGATTTGCATTATTTTAGGATTGTAGTGGCCTGAGAGCAAGAAGGAGAAATTCTGTTTGCACGATAAGGAGATCTTTCACCCATTTTCCTCATTGTGAAAGGAGGAGAGTATCCTGATGAATGAATGTATAAGCTTCTTTGTGAAAATTTATGTGATCCTTCAAAGCTAAAATTATCAAACTCATTGGTTGTACAATGTTTCTGCAGTGTAGACAACTGATTTACTGAAGAAATTACCATACCCTATTGCTCAGGAAGATACAATTTTATTGCCATTCTTCTTTGTTTTGGAATACTAGTATCATTTTCAGAGAGGTAGTACAGAAGACCTCATTAATCTTGACAAGGGCTCAATATCTCTTATAAAGTATGGAATAAGACTGAGAAAGTTTGACTGTGTAATGTAGAACTGTTAACAGCACAGAGATTATGAAGGGATACTTGAAGAATAATGTATCATTTCCTCAGCCCAGGTGAGCTGTCTATTCATAAGAGAAGAGGGAAATTTTTTGTTTTGTTTTTTCATAAGAAAGGGCCAGTTGAATAGATACAGTTTAGATAATAACTTTTCAGAAAAGTCCTATGTTCACATAGGATTCAAATATAGCTAATCTAAATACAAATGTAACCATTTATCCTAAGGTCTATTTATAAGACAAACCATATAGAAATGAGGAAGAACATTTTAATGAAGTTACTATAAAGTGAGTTGCTTATTAATGACAATGTCTTTTTAAAAAATTAAAGAAGCTTGGGATTTTGCCCAGACGGATTATCAAAGGTAACAAATGATAGAGGCCCAAAACTGATTTAATGGCATCTGCATGCAACAAAGGAACCATTAATAGCATTTAAACCCCTAGTGAAGTGGCTTAGCAGGCAAGGAGTCCCCAGTTCAAACGTCAGTACTGCCAAAATAAAAAAAAAATCAAATAAAGTGAGTTGGCTGCATTTCCTTAGACATGTTTTGAGTTAAAGTAAGAGAACAGCCAATTGCAGCATAAGTGACATGCTCTTCTATTTATAATTTTGTGTGTGTGTGGGGGGGTGTGTGCATGGCTTGAACTCTGGGCCTGGCACTATCTCTGAGGTCTTCAGCTTAAGTCTACCACCCTACTCTTTGAGCCACAGCCCCACTTCCTGTTTTCTAGTGATTAATTGGAGATAAGAGTTTCAGGTTCTTTAGTGCCTGGGCTGGATTTGAACGTTGATCCTCAGATCTCAGCCTTCTGAGTAGGCAGGATAACAGGTGTGAGCCACTGTACCTGGTTTCTATTTATAATCTTACGAGTACATGTGACCAATGATTATATGAGAATGTGTTCCCAGTTCTCTCTTTAGAAGCTTTCCTAGGAAAGCTGTACCAGCACCGAAGTAGGATAAACAAATGCATACAAATGTGTATGTATGCATTTGAGTGAATATATGCATGTGAATGAAGAAGGAAAGAAAAAAAGACAGTAAAGAAAGCAAGAAAGAGGCAACTAGAAAGCAACGTTGATTTAGTAGGAGAAGTTGATCCTTCTCTTTCCACAATTCAACTCGGACATATATATTTTTTTGAATCGTAATTCTATTGTAAAGCTCATGTACAGAGGGATTACAGTTATATAAGTTAGGTAAAGAGTATATTTCTTTATTATTTTCTTTTGTTTGTTGATTGTGGGGCTTGAACACAGGGCCTAGGTGATATCCCTGAGCAACTTTACTCAAGGGAAGTACTCTACCACTTTGATCCACAGTGGCACTTTCAGTTTTGAGTGGTTAATTAGAGATGAGTCTCATGGGAACTTTTCTGCCTGGGATGGCTTTCTGACTTCCAAATATGGTTATCAGATCACAACCTGCTGAATAGCAGAGGAGGCCTGGCAAGAGTGCATTTCTTTTTGAACAATGACACCCCTTCACTTGCTCTTCTTCTCTCCCACTCTACAATTTATATAGTTCATTTTCACCCTAGAATCTTCAAAAAATTATATTAAGTGAAGTGAGACAGACCTAAAGAAACAGGTTACATGTTTCCCTTCATTTGTAGTAGCTAAAATGTGCCTATAAATCTGCCAGTACACATTGGATGGTAAAATACCAACCCTGGGACATAATAAATTATACAGGTCTCTAGGTATACAACCTAATATTTATCAAAATCAACTCCAGGAAATGGAAAGGAGAGTCTTTTTAATTTGTTGCTGTTTTAGTATTCTCTTTCTTTAGTTTGTTATTTATTTGATTTTGAGAGGGTAAGGGGGAATAAATGGTGAGCCAGTAAAGCATTAATAGTCACTGAAAATTATGTGGAAAATGAACAGACATACGTTTTGGTATAGCCTTACTTCAAAATGTCCGATTACATGACTGAAACCTTTGTTGCTCATTTGATGGCAAAATTTGACATGACAGGGTCGCCTTCATCTTAAATATATTCCTTTGGTGAATATGGGTTATTTCCTGAATTGTTTTGATGTAGAAATGTTGTGTTGGTTAGTGAGTATTGACTCAGACTCTACTGAAGGAATTGTAATACATGTTCCATCAATTTTGAGCTAATTAATATATTTTATCATATTTTCAGAAAATGCTAATATACTTATATTTTGACAGAATAACAAAGTGGCTTTTAAACAGTTCTATGGAGAAAAGAGCCATCCACACAAAAAACAGAAACTGAAAGGTCTGAATATATATTGCTCAGATAAAAAGAGATATGCCAGTAGGATTCAATCTGCTGAAAAATTCAGCTAAGTTAATATAGTTTTGAAAACTTATACAATTGACTTGGTAATGCTTCCAGTACAGTAAAGGGTCAACATAGCCTTTGACAAGTCTTCAGGGGAGTGAATTTCAACTTTGAAACATAGCACTGATACTGTTGGGTTAGAAAGGCATGTTTTCAAAGATATCTTTGATTGATTACATAGGCTTATAGCCATATCAGTATAATAGGACTTACATTAATTGAAGAGAATGATTAAATCCAGATCAAGTAGATCTGATTTAATGATAGTCTTTTTAGAAGTCTGTGGAGAACTTATTGTTTCCATTCTTGATACAAAACTGAAGTGTTTTCTCATTGATAAAGTAGATCTTTAAGACCCTTATTTGTGAAAATCAACAATCTCTTCATAAAACCCGTCTTATGATGAATGTAAAGGACCTTTTTGATGAAAACTTTAAAACGCTGAAAAAGGAAATTAAAGCAGAACTGAGGAAATGGAAAAACCTCCCATGCTCCTGGATTGGAAGAATCAACATCGTGAAAATGACAATCTTGCCAAGGGCTATCTACAAATTCAACACAATACCCATCAATATCCCAATGTCATTATTTAAAGAAATAGAAGAGTCAATCCAAAATTTCATATGGAATAACAAAAGGCAAAAACACTTCTTAGCAGAAAGAACAGCCCAGGAGGAATTTCAATACCAAACTTTCGACTCTACTACAGAGCTATAATGACCAAAACAGCTTGGTACTGGCACAAGAACAGGCCTGAAGACCAATGGAATAGAACTGAGGAACCATATATTAAACCACAGACCTCTGGCCACCTAATCTTTGATAAGCGAGCCAAAAAAATAGAATGGAAGACAGCCTCTTCAACAAGAGGTGTTGGCAGAACGGGTTAAGCACATGCAGAAAACTAAAGTTGGATCCTTCTTTGTCACCCTGCCCCAGGATTATCTCCAAATGGATGAAAGACCTCAAGGTAAAAGAAGACACACTGCAAACTTTACAACAGGTCGAAGCTTTCTTAATAAGGACCAAGAATCAGAGAAAGGCTGGATTAAACTGCAGAGCTTTTGTATGGCAAAAGACATAGCTAGTAAACTAAGTAAGAAGCATACAGAGTGGGAGAAGATTTTCACCAACCATACAACAGACAAAGGCCTCATATCTAAAATATATCAACAGCTCAAAAAATTAAATCAATCCAAAACTAATCACCAAAGTAACAACCATCCCATTAAAAGATGGGCTAAAAATTCCACTACTTGGCATTTACCCAAGCACCCAGAAACAAGGACATACTAAACCCACTAGCACAACAATGTTCATTGCAGCACTATTCACCATAGCAAAGATATGGAACCAACCTAGATGTCCCTCAGTTGATGAGTGGATCAACAAGTTGTGGTATTTGTACACAATGGAATTCTATGCTGCTGTCAGAAAGAATGACATCGCCCCATTTGTTAGGAAATGGAAAGACTTAGAAAAAATCATATTAAGTGAAGTAAGCCAGACTCAAAGGAACTTAGGCTCAATGGTTTCCCTCATTCGTCACAATCAGTAGAAACCTTGGGCTCTACTAGCAGAGATTTGCAATAGAGCAAAATCTTGATACATAAGGCCATATAATGTGAAGCTAATTGAAAGGACCTCCAGGATATTGAAACAAAAACCATATAATGAATGATTGTTGTCCTTAATGTACTATGTTGTCTCTCATCTCCTTTGCTGTCCCTTGGTTATCTCATATTGGTATAGTATCTCACTTTGTTATCTGATATATTGAATTTATTTGTATTTGGATATTTGAAATTTGATAGGGAAGGGGGGAAAACCAAGACGGGTGGGGGGTGTGGGGGGGGAGGGAAACGGGTACCAAGACTTGTGAAAGGGTATCAACGTATGTGAATTAATGCACCTTCTATCTGGCAAATATCATGTAACCCTTTTACTAATTACTATAAAAAATTCATTTTCAAAAAAAATAAATAAATGTGGGGTAAAATGATTCTTTTGTTATCCCGTATAACATAAAAAAAAAAGATGGGCTAAAGATTTAAACAGAGTCTTCTCTGAAGAAGAAACAAAAATGGCGTATAGACACATGAAGAAATGCTCAGTATCTCTGGTCATAAAAGAAATGCAAATCAAAACAACTCTAAGATTCCACCTCAGTCAAGTCAGAATGGCCAGGATCAAGAAATCTAATAACAATAGATGCTGAAGGGGATGTGGCCAGGAGGGATCACTACTACACTGTTGGTGGGAGTGCAAATCATTCAACCACTATGGAAAGCAGTATGGCAGTTCCTCAAAAGACTAAACATAGAGCTCCCCTATGACCCAGCAAGTCCACTACTTGGCATTTACCCAATCGTCCAGAAAAAAGGACATATTAAATCCAGTAGCACAACAATGTTCATTGCAGCACTATTTACCATAACAAAGGCATGGAACCAACCCAGATGCCCTCAGTTGATGAGTGGATCAACAAGATGTGGTCTTTATACATAATGCAATTCTATGCTGCTGTCAGAAAGAATGACATCGCCCCATTTGTAAGGAAATGGTAAAGACTTAGGAAAACTAACATTAAGTTAAGTAAGCCAGACTCAAAGGTTTCCCTCATTTGTCATAATCAGTAGAAACCTTGGGCTCTCCTAGCAGAGATTTACAATAGAACCAAACCTAGATACTTAAGGCCATATAGTATGAAGCTAAATGAAAGTACCTCCAGGATATAAATCAAAAGCCATATAATGAGTGATTGTTGTCCTTAATGTATTATGTTATCTCTGATCTCTTTTGCTGTCTCTTGGTTATTTCATATTGTTACAGTATTTCACCTTGTTATCTGATACATTTTATATATGCGTATTTAGTTATTTGAAATTGGTTAGAGAAGGGGGGAAAACGATGAGGGGCAGGGGTGAGGGCAGGGAAATGGGGATCAAGACATGAGAAAGGATATCAATGTATGTGAAGTAATGCACGTTCTAGCTGGTGAATATAATGTAATCTTTTTATTAATTACAATAAATATATGGAAAAAGAAAAAGAAAAATCCTTCTTATTATCGAATGGATAAAATTATTGGCCATTTGCTGAACTCAAATATGCAAGTAATTGGAGCTTGAGCATGCAGATATGAAGGAGAAAACACAGAAATAATTTCAGCAACAATTTTGTGCCTCTTGGTGAGGACTTCTAAAATATTTTTAAAAATTTTTTCATTTAAAAATTTATTTATTCATTTTATTGTAAAGGTGATGTGCAGAGGAGTTAGTGTTGCAGTTATAAATAAGCTCATGAGTACATTTATTTTTGAACAGTGTTATTGCCTCCTTCTCATTTTATCCCACAAATTTAAATCTTATAACCGGAAAAATATACTTCAAAGTAAAGGAGAATAGGCTGGGTATGGTGATACACATTTATAATCTCAACTATTCAGAAGATAAAGGTAGGAGGTAAATCTTTGTTTAAATTTGTAAAGTAAAAAAAATCATTCTTTCAGTGTGTCTTACATTAATATTTTTCTTTTCTTATCATGTAGTTTCCAAAATTGGCTCCATATGTTATAAAAATTCTCTTAGATTTATAACAATCAGCTTTCTGTTAGTGTTATTACTGATAACAGCAAAAGAAATCTCTAATTATTTAAGCATCTCATTCAATTAGCATTTGCAAGATATTTTCTAAATGAAAATAGGTGATATGACTCATATGGCCAGCTCCAATAAAAAATTTAAGTAATGCAATTTAAAACAGGCCAATTTTTCTAAAGTATATCCAATTTCTTCTGATGTGTAATCATGATTAGGAATGGGGGAGGGAGCTGCATTTATAATATAGAATTTATATTATTTTCTGTATGATGAAGTAAATATGTTCAAAATTAAAATACTCTATGTGGCATCAGGATTTGGTCTTATTTCTCTATTTTCCCATCTCATTAGCTCACATCTAGAGAGAATGTCTGGTAAGAAGAATGGGACATGAATTGCATTTCTGGTTAATTTATGGTCCTTTCATTGTAAAAAGATCATCGTAACAAAAGATAGTTCGACTTATAGATGTGCTATTATGACTCAAAAAGACTCAACTTTTTTCTCCTACAATAAATTATTAGTCTTGCTTCATTGAAGAAAGTTTGGTACACATGAGAATGTCGGAAATTTACTTCTCATACAGAGGCATAGAATGAAGACACAGAGAGAAGCCATGAATTCCAACCTCAGTAAAGTGAAACAATGAGTGAACAAACAGTAAATTACATATTTTGTCTTATTTATTAATTTGTGTTCATGTTTAGCAATTAAGTCACAAAATGCAGTTGTTTCTTATGATATATATTTTTTCTTATGATTTTTTTTATATTTCATTCTTTTTTCTTGGAATGTTCTTCCACTAATTTTTTCTTTTCTTTTCTTTTTTATTGTGTAGGTAATGTACAGAGAGGTTACAGTTACCAGAGTAAGGAAACGAATAAAATTTTTATTGAACCTTGTTGCCCCTCCCTTGTTTTCTCCTGTTTTTCCCTTCCTCCAATTCTTTACCCCCCAATTGTAAAGTTCATTTCCTAGTGTCTTGCTAGTATCACTGTTGCAATAATTCACCCCTTGTCCGTTGACTTGCCAGTTCTGTGATTCCCTTTTCCATCCCCAAGTCATATAAATTTATATATAAGAAAAATGGTACAAAAATTTTAAAAGTGTCAACAGGAGGTAAAGCAAAGGAAAAAAATAATAAAAAAGAAAGAACTAACTAGATACAGTAAACTGAACAAATCTAAACAACAGCAAAAACCCCTCGTTTCGTATCTTATAGTTCATTTTGATCTGGGTCATTTTCATTCACAGTACTTGTGACACCAGAGTTGGCCAGCCTTACTCTGCATTGAGCAATTCTCTTCCTCTTTTTCATAATGTTTATTGTATAAACAGATGTTCCAGTTTTTCATTCTATGCTTCCACCAACTGGAGATCCCCCATAAAGTTCCATTGGTAAGGTGGGCCATAAGCACATTACATCAGAATGGACAGTTACTTGCCACTACATATCACATTGATCAGCTTGAAATCAACCATGGTGAAGCATGAATACTATAGAAATTGGCAAGGGCTACAGTGAAATACCTTTGTTTACCTAAACAGTTATCACTAACTAGTTCACCAATGGAAAAGAAAGCTCTTTCTTTCATTTAGTTACCTATATATTGTTAAGCAAAAATAATTATTAGTTACATTGCATTATTGAGATTAACCTTATGCAAGGTAGTTCATTGGGTGAGGGAATAATTCAGGCCGCTGCCTGTTTTATTCTGAAGGGCATTGTCCAAGTTAATTAAATAATTCATTCTGAGCTCTCACACTGCTACTAACCAGCTCTATTGGGCCATGTGTTCTTCAGCTTTGTTTTCTTAAATTCTCAACAATGGCAATATTGAAGTGGATAGTACCTCATTTTTTGCAGTTTTAAAATCTAGTATTTAATCTTCTTTTCTAATAATATTTAGTATATTTTATAAATAAACCCATATATAAGGATTGCTGAGAATTTTTCTCCTAAGCATATTAACTTGTTATTTATTATTTCTGCCTCTATTTAATTGCAACTACATGAGGCTCAATGCACACACACACACACACACACACGTATGTACATCACTTTTCCCAACATCTACTTACTATATATGGTAAAATTTGGACTCTTTATATTTTCTCTTCCTCTTCTAGAATCTAAAGTCTTTTTTTTTATCTTGGATATCCAGTATTTATCTTCAATCCTCCCCTTAATCTATCTCCCCTTAATCTATCCCCAATCTCACTGGTAGAAAAACTACTCATAAAACTACTTTATTAACTATCACCTGGTCCCACGATTTTTTTCAAATACTTTGAGTTTATGGTCTTTTATACAAAATTGTGTTTATACAAATGTTCTTTTGATGTGTTCTTTTAAATGTAATTACAGTAGGAAGGAAACTGTCCAGGCTTGGCATTTTGTACTTTGTTATGAAATTATCCTATTTCCATATAAACCTACATTTTTCAGTATGCCAAACACTAGTGGCTTCATTATTTTTCTTCAGGTGTAAAATGTAGAACAAAGCATTTTTCCACCCTAGGAAACTTTTTTAACATCTTAGTTGATACTTCATTTAGAATTTAGTACAGCTTATTTTTTTAAAGAGATACTTTCCACAATATACCTGCTGCACACATTTTTTACATTAATAATGCACAGTATATAGAAATGATAGGTTTTCTTCATCTTTATGTCGTGTGTGTGTGTGTGTGTGTGTGTGTGTGTGTGTGCATGTATATTGGTGAGCATGTGCACACTCGTGTACATGTGTGTGTAGTCTTCATGACTGTAGTACAACCATGGCTTCACCATGTGAACATAATATAGAGTTCAAATCACCATTTTTGTTTCACTTCTGGGATTGAAATTTTGTACTATATTTTAAGTTAGAAAACCATTATAGGGATTTCTATTTCTTTATCAAGCAACTAAAATATGTTTGCCATATAACCAGAAGTCATAGAAACCTTTTATAATGTTAGTTTGTAATAGACTAGCATAGATACCATTACTAACTGCATGTTAAGTCCAAAGAAACTAATGTGATAGTAATTTAGGCATATTTTCTTAAGTCAAGCACTATAGCAGAACTGAGAATTGAATTTGGATTTTTGTCTTCTGAATCCAAATTCTTTTGATAAATTTAATTTTATTGTCAAGGTATTATACAAAGAGGTTATAGTTAATGTAACTGTACATTTGTTTTAGAACATTGTTTTCCAACTCTCATTTTTTTCTCCCACTTCTCCTCCCTGGTGTCCCCCCAAATTATAAAGTTCATTTCCAACTGAGTGCCTTGTGAGTATGCTGTTGCATTGCTCGACCCTTTGTCCTTGGTTTCACCATTTTGTTATTCCCCTTTCCTGCCCCAAATCAGATGTGTATATATATATATATCTTATATATCATATATATGATATATGTATATATATAATACACAGGGTACTAAAATAACAAAGTGATAACAGGGGATAAACTGAAGGGGGATGAAATGAAAGAAAAAATAAGTTTATACAGTATATTAAGAAAACAACAACAAAAACTTTGTCCCCATATCTTGGAGTTCATTTCACTGAACATCATTTTATATAGTCATATGCAAATAGCTATTGAGCTATTGTGATGCTCTACAAGGAAAATCCTAGACATATACTACTGATTACAAGTGAGGTTAACCATGGAGTCTTTGTGTCTTTTGGTCTGGCTTTCTTCACTTAATATTTTTTCAAAGTCTTTCCATTTCCTTATGAATGGGGCAATGCCATTCTTTCCTATGGAAGCATAGAACTCCATAGTGCTTATATACCACATTTTCTTGATCTGTTCATCCACTGTTTATCCAATGAACATAGTTGTGCTGGTACCTGTAGTGTGGCCTTGTTTGTGTTCATTTGGGTAAATGCCCAGGACTGGGTTTGCTGATTCAAATGGTATTTCTATGCTTAGTCTTTTGAAGAAATTCCACACTGCTTTCCAGAGTAGTTTAAGAAGTTATACTCCCATCAACAGTGTAGTAGCGTTCCCTTTCAGCCACATCCCCACCAGCATGTACTATTATTTGTTTCGTTGATAATGGCCATTGTAACTGTGGTGAGGTGGAATTGCCTTTATGAAAATCCAAATTCTTCTATTTTTAATCTTTATTGAAAAAGTGATGAACCATGGAGTTTCAGTTACACAAGTAAGGTAATAAGTACATTTGTTTTTAGATACTGTTATCCCATCCCTGATTCTCTCCCACTTACCTGTCCCTACTCCCCTTCCCCAAGTTGTAAGGTTCATATTCAACATAGTGTCAAGTGGTATGAATGTTGCATTATTTCATCTTTTGTCCTGCCATTCCTGTGATTCTCTTTCCCTTCCTCAAATTGAATAATCTTATATATGACACAAAGGTCCAAAAGACTAAGAGAAGTGAGAAAAGAAAAAAATGAAAGATAAGTATGTTAAAAATTTCATGTACAAGATATATTTTAGGCAGTAGTAAAGAAAAGACAGTAAGAAATGTAAGATATTAACTCAAATTATTCTTATAATAATAAATCTGTTCATCTTACCTCAGTAATTCATTTCTTGATGGTAATGACAAGGAGACCACTCCAATTATTCTTGGATGTTTGTGCTGATGTACTGGAGAATTTTCTTTATGATAAAGTTTGGATCAACCTGAGTGGTATAGTAAGTGCAGAGCTCTCTTCCTTACAGGAAGGTGATAAGTGCTAAGTTCAACTCAGCTTCACTCTCTTCTTTCTCCTTCCTCTGTACTTGGACCTCTCTTGCATCCCCAAGCATTATTGAACCCCAATTGTAAAAGCCTGTACTGGATAGTTTGGTATAGGTTATGTTACTCATTTTGCAACACAGTGAATATTTGCATTATAAAATTTTAAAAATCTAATGAATCTGAATAGAGCTATGAAATTTTAAATCTTTGAAGAAACACTCCTTTTTACTAACCTGTAATCACATGATGCAAGGAAAACTTTCTGAAGAACTGATAAAATTGTATAATAACTTGATGTCAAATCAGAAAAAAAGAAAGGTCATATCCTTTCTCTTAAATTTGGGGTATCAATTTGTGTGAAGTAATGCTCCTTCTATCTGGTGAATATAACTGTAACCCCTCTATTAATTACAATAAAAATTTAAAAAAATTATTACTTCAAGCAGTGACTTTAAAATACTGTTGTTCCACTGATCCACCTATCAGGGGAATACTTTTTAAGACATTTGTAAGAGGGATGTTAGGAAAAAAAGATCAGAATCTGACAGACCTATTAACCTAGTATTACTTATTATCACAAGGCTTACTAAGAAGGAAGACACTTTTGATATGGAAAACACCTGACTTTCCCTGGTGTCTACTTTTCTTTTCAAAAGGACCTTGCCTGATGATATTCTCAGGTTCATCTCTCCTCACTTTTTTCTTTGAAATATTTCTTCACATGCTAAAAATGACCACATGATTTTCTAAAGCATTGGCTTTTGATGTCTACATTGTGAATATAGCTTGCAGTTTTTAATGTAATGCAATCAATTATGAAAAGGGAAGCACACTAAATTTCTAAAGATTTAGACATCAAAAAAGTTTGGTAATGTTGATAGTCCAATGTCTAAATTTAGCAAAATCACCAGGGCTAAGAAATATATTGAAGATGTTAGCAAAATATATTTCAAGTGGGTGGAAGTGTGAATGGGCTATAAGTTGATGACAAGTTATAGCTAGTGTAAACATACTGCAGAGGCAGATGCCGGAGATTGCCCTTAGCACACTCTAAGTCAAGCAAGGGTTATGATTACTCTGATGAAGATTTGACATGCATACTACCCCCAATGTATTTTAAGATAAAGCAAATCAGTAAGAAGGCAACAATTCTCTGAAGGAAAGAGGAATGCCACCTTAAGCTGTGTTAAAGTTTAAGATACAGGCAGATACTATGCATCACAAGTGGTTTCTTTGTCCTGATGCTCATGCCTATGTGTCCTTTTCTCTCTAGATATGGATATCTGACTCTGTAGATTCGTAAACATTGGCAGGACTTGCCATGGCAAGAAGTAAAGATAATCTCTGGCCAGTAGGTGGTGAGAATCTTAGGCTTTTAGCCTCTGAGGAATCAAATTCTTCCAGTGACCATAGGGACCTAGGAAGCTGACACTTCCGCAGTCAAGCTTGAAAGAAAGAAGCACATCCCAGAAGATCCTTAGTGTGCAGCCTTCTAGATCCTAAACAGAGCATCAGGCCAAATACACTACTTCTATCCCTGACTAGCACTGAGTCAATAAATGAATAGCATTGCCTCAGTACTTTGAATTTAATGTTAACATATTACATCAGTTAGCTTAAGATACTTCTGGACCAAAACTTAATTTCAATACTTAAAAATGTTTTAACTATGCCCATTAATTTCTTATTTTAAAGAAATACTGCTTTGTACAGACTTTGAGGAAAGATTATAAAATGACTATCGAGTTCTTATGAACAGGCAATGAAGCTGAATGAGATTTTAACACCACAGGTTTTTCTGAAGTAATTATTTTAAATCATGTAACATTTCTATATGTTTACTTCTGGTGCTATGTACTTCTTGAGGGGTTTGAAATCACATTTAAACAGAGAAGGATGAGTGAATAAAAATGGGAATGACATTTGGTGAAAGTATCAGAGTAAAAATGTGTAAAATTTGTTGATAGAATTCATATTGTCTTGTGGAGTGGGGTGGGTCACACCTGTAATCCTAGCTACTCAGGAGGCTGAGATCTGAGGATCAAAGTTCAAAGCCAGCCAAAGCCAGCCCAGGCACTGATATTCTTATCTCCAATTAATCACTAGAAAATGGGAAGTGGGGCTATAGTTTAAGGGGTACAGTGGTAGTCTTGAGCTGAATAACTCAGGGACAAAGTCCAGGAAGTAGAGGGGTAGCCTTGAGAGCTCAAGGATAGCACCCAGGTCCAGAGTTCAAGCCCCATGACCCTATAAACCCCATCACCCCCAAAAGAATTCATATTGTCTGAACTGGGTCAACTGACTAAAAAAGGAAAGGAAAAAGTAATATTCATTCTGACTGTTATTAAGCTGAGAAGTGTATTTACTATGTATAATGATCTTATTACACAAAGTAGAATAATATTGGGAACACTAGAAGTGAGCAACTGATTAGTAAATACAATAGATTGTATTTTCTAGGCTAGAAGCAGATTTTAGTATGCACCACTGTGAAAGAGGAATCATATTACTCTTAAGCCAGTGATAAATATTCATGGAAATAATCTTGAGAGATAAGAAAATAACCAGTTTGTGTATGTAAGCTTTTATCCTTTGATTTTTAGAAGGGATTATTTTAGTGATGTGTCTCGAATTAAAAAGAGTCTCTTAAACCAGATAATGTAAAAAGGGTCGAGTATGGGAATTGAAGATGGTGCCGAATCTTCCATGAGTTCTAATGATAATCCATAACCTTTAATGAAGCAGCGACTGCTGGGAGGCCTCTCAACAGCCTCTTTTAAGGTCATCACACATATGGATTTTTAAAGTTATTACTATTTGATCACCTAGTTGGATTTTTAAAAAATTTCTGTCTCCAAATTTATTTTCAATGCTTATGAAATTATCCACTCATGAGTGACGAGAAAAGGAAAACAGCAAATCTCAAGCCATGTCTTAATGGCTGTCTTTGAAGTTTGGCCTTAATGAATCTTTCATTAAAGCTATTTCTCATCTCTCCAAAGTGAAGATCAACTTTCTACTTCACAGTGATTTTCTGAGGGCCATGTAAGCTATGAACTAGCACACTGTATAATTCAACAGTGACAGCTATGATTTTCAACAATGTGGTCATTATTGTTTTTTGCCATATTTTCTTGGAATTATTTATGTGTGTATGTATCCATGCTCATGGTGTGTGTATGTATGTGTGTGTGTCTGTGTGTGTGTCTGTGTCTGTGCATATGAGTGTGTATGGGACCAGGGATTGAACCCAGGTTGTGAACATGCTAAACTTATGCTCACATTCCTAGCCTCCTGGGCCAAATATATTCTTAAGCCTCTTTCTGCCTTGGTTCTCTACCTTCATGTTTGATTAGTAGAAAGCCCTTCTTTGTGACTTTGCTCCAACATGTTTTTCTTCCTTTCACGTTCTAGGTATAGATTCACTCATAACTATTGTTTGTGTCTAATTTGAGAATTTCTCTGTCATGTTTATCTACATTCTTTCATCACTGTATTAATTATTGGGATTAGAAGTCAAACATCTTCAAACCTTGTCTGCCTTGCTAATAAACTGCATTTTTTAGATGAATTTCATTTGGGTCTATGTACCAGAGTCACCTATGATGCTTGCTGAAAATTAAAATCTTGCCAGTATTAATCCAGAATTTCTCATTAGCAGCTTATAGGTGTTTGTGGGTAGTTACACACACAGAGAGATTCCTGAATATGCAATTTTGTAGCAACATGTATGTCAGTCACTCCCTATAATCCTCCCTGAGAGGGACTTAACATCAACTAATGTTTGGTTCAATGTAGATGAAAATGCCATTCTTCACCTCCTTCTCACCTCTGAAAATGCTTTTATAAACTATACCTTCTACTACATTGAGAAATTACATTCTAAAAATACTGCATTTTTATATGATCTATTTAGTAAAAAATTATTTAACCCACTGTTAGGACTTCTTGACACTTCATCTGTTTCTACTCCTAAATCTACAAAAAGGCCACTGTATCAGGGAGAATTAACAATCAGATGCCTAGATTTTCCATAGCCCTGTCTGAAGGAAAGTATCTTGATATTCATAATGCTCTAGTAACCATAATCCTTCTGTAAGTACTGACTAGGCAAGAACAGACATGTGATTCAACAGTTTTTCTGTCCTGAGCTGATATGGACCCATTGGTTTCATTTAGCAAGCCAATTGAATTAAGTAGTACTGGGTCAAATGCAACAGTTAAACCTGCAACTTAAAGAATACTTTATAAACTACATAGTTTGCAAACTGGAAAAAACATATATACACATTTTTGCTTGTTACTTACATTTTAGAGGGATTTGGCTTTCCATATCATCTAACATGATGTTCATGAGCTATTGAAGTCATAGGTATGTTCCCCGTCCAAATATATGCATTCATTTCCACCAGAATTAATTCCTGTATGTACATCTATGTTTACACTTTTCTTGAAGAAGAGCACATTAAAGGTATAGTAAGATAGTAAAGGAAGAAGCTTTGTGCTCCTAACTGCTGGTTGTCACCAGCAGAATCTGGGGTGATAGATGAAGAAGATGCCCATGTATTGAATTGAAATTATTTTTTTTTCACTTATGGGATACAAAATGAGTTTAGCCAAGAGATACTAAAACTGAAGCCATCTTCCACTCAACCTCTGCATTATAAGTTTAGAGTGTCTGGGGCTATCTTAAGAAAGTTTTGAGAAAATAAACAAAAGGCACATTATAAGAGGTAGATAATCTGAAATCAGGAAGTACTAATGTAGGGAGTTTTAGTAACAGATCCAAGATGCCAAGAGTTTCTGAGATAAGTTAATATGGAGACTCTGATATTTTGATAGGATTACAGCAGAAGGCCACACATCTACACAAGCAGGGCTTTCCATGGATATCAAAAGCCTCAAACACCAGCAAATTTCCTGCAGTTCCAGTTCCAGTCCCCATGGGACTCCCAGATTGTCATATTTAACTGGCCTGTAATCATGCCCATTCATCTGCATCTTTGAAGAGATAAAACAACTTCCACAAAAAGAAGCTACAATGAAATAAATTCAGCATTATGCCAATGATGCAGTGATAATTTTTGCTTTGCCAAGAATTAGTAACTGCTAGAGCGGTTACCTACATTATTGAAGAAAAAGTACACATACCACTAGAGGGCTTCACATGGAAGTGTTCTGACTCCTGGCACTGTTCTCAAGCCTGTCTCCCACACTTGTCCAGGTGAATTGGTATGCAAGCCCAGATAGAGGAAGGAATGGTAAGTGCCACTAAGGGCACAAGAGACAAGACAGACTGAGCATTCCATGTGAGCATTTTAAACAGCAACTCTTCCTGGAATTCTTTGGGTTTTAATACTAGTACCATGCAAAGACTTCACCCTCGCATCATTTTTATGTTTTATGTTACTCATGAAGTCCATAGCTTGGTAAAAGCAGTGGAATTCTACAGCGATAAGAATGCATTTTTTTGTAAATTGTCCATTGAACTTGAACAAACAGTTTTGAGGTAGCGATTGTGTTTCTTTTACTTTTCTATAATACCTAAATTTTCTTGCTCCCCTTTGAGCTTTCAGTTTCTTTTTAGTTTCTCTATGGAGGTGCCATGGTTATAATTTCAAATGAAGTTCTTTGAGTCACACTTCTGTTGCCTCTTTAGCAGAATCTTTGTTTGAATAAATGGTGGCATGGGAAGTATACTTTCTCTTCATTAACTGCAGGTTACTCAATCCCCAAAAAGGCCTATAGAAATGCAGCTACTCTTTCAGGCTGCTGATTTCTGTATTTTGGTTTATTCTGAGTGTGAGAAAAGTAATCATTTACGGTACTCATTTCAGAAATGCCATAAAATAAATACTTTGTGTGACATTGTATGCAAGTACTATGGTTTAGGAACTGGCAAAGGAAAGCTGACAGGTCATTTCTAAATGCAGAGAAGGAAATTGCCTATCGGGTTCTTCAAGTTGTTATGACCATGGGAAGAGTTTTGAGCCTAGGCCAATCCAAAGGAGTAAGTATTTTTAGCTCTGCTTTTAAAATTATCCCTGCTTTCCTTGCTTTACAAACTAAATCATTTGTTTGCCTTGAGAAAGTTAGCACAAACATATGTGATCTCACCCTCCATACTACCAGATGATTTGGACAGACCTTTTATTTTTTGATTCTGTAGTCTGAATTGAAGCCTCATAACTGGTGGGCAGGTCTTTCTCTGCTTGAGCTATGTTCCAAGCCTTACTTATTTTTCAGAAAGGGCCTCCTGCTTGGCCCAGACCATGCATGGATCATATTCCTCTTACTTAAATCTTGCATACCATATATTACAGGTATACACTCTATTCAGTGACTGGTTAAGATAATGTCTCATAAAGTAATTTCCAGAATTAGCCTGATATCATCATTCTCCTAAGCTCCACTATCCAACTAGCATCTGTCTTTACATGTTATGCAAATATTGACTATTAATAAAAGTATAAAGAGTAGCATGGGAAATTATGTGTTTTAAAGTTCTGAGACAACTAGATACCAGGATTTTGTTTACTCTTAAGGGACAGTATGCATGTCTATATCAGTTCTGGGACAGTAGAACTTATATATGGAATTTTTCTCTATCTGGCATATGTTCTTAGATGTTAAAATGCCTTGATTTCAAATTTTGACTTTATAACTTTCTTGTAGTCATACTATTGCAAGTTACTTTCTTTCTTCATGCCCTTTATGTGCTTAGGGAGCATTAAGTAAAATATCTGTTTTACATTTCTCTGTTTAGCAGAGTTTCTGTGGGGTGAGAGGAGGTTAGGAAAATTAAGAGCACAAAATCAAGCCAGGCCCTTCTTTTGGAAGCTTCTTTTGGAAGCTCAGGGCCTTGCATTTGCTAAACAAGTAAGCATTCTACCACTTGAGCCAGCCCCCAGTCTTTTCAATTGTTAGTAATTTGTCAGATAAAGTCTTACACAGACACTTAGGGTAACTTCAGACAGCAATATTCAGCAATACTCCTCGCTATGAATCTTGCTAGCTTGGCATTATAGGTATGCCCTACATAACAGACTTATTGTGTGAGACTGAGATCTTGCTAATTTTTGGCCCAGTATGTATTGTAACCACCTTCCTTTTCTTTTTGCTTTGCATATAGCTGAGATTACAGTTTTAAACTACCCTACCTCTCATAGCAAGATGTCACAATTTTTTGCTATACTGAACTACTTTGAAAGTATAAGAAAATAATTCTAAAATCTTAATTTGTTTGGGAATGTACAGCTTCTCTTTAACACTGGTTTTTGAAATTCAAATCTAATCTTATGTGTTTGATAATTTTCTACTCTTACTGTCTGTCCCTGTCATGAAATGCTGAGAAATTTTAATTTCCCCAAGGCCTTTGGGAAAATATAAAAGAAGAGTCAGTGAAGGAGTTGGGCTGCAGATGGGTTTCCAAATGTTTTTAGGTCATATTTTGGTCTCCTTTCCACTTTTTGATACCAAATGGTGATGTGATGCATTGCATCACCTGCATCCTTAGGCATTTTATCATCCCAAAGACATTTGGACATTTGTACGTGCCCTGAATCAGACCTGTCCATAGATTTTCCTGATGTTCTAGACCATATCCAATTCCTCCCCCCCCTCTCTCTCTCTCTCTCTCTCTCTCTCTCTCTCTCTCTCTCTCTCTCTCTCTCTCTCTCTCTCTCTCTCTTTTTCTTTTTTTGCCACACCTGGGTTTGAGTTCAGGGCCTGAGTATTGTCCTTGGACTTTCTCATGGCTAGAACTCTACCACTTGAGACTCAGTATGACTTCCAGCTTTTTTCTATGCATGTGGTACTGAGGAATTGAACCTGGGTCTTTGTGCATGCTAGGAAAGCATCTACCACTAGGCCAAATTTCCAACTCTCATTTCTCTTTATTTTTATTCTAGGCACAATTAGCTTTTGAACACTTGTCTTCCTCATCTGTTTGGGTCAAGATTAGATGCTTATAATACATTGCAGACTCTTTGGATTGTGGTGATTCAACTTAAACAACATTTGTTTAACTGGAGAACATTTGTAAAAATCTTGTGAAAGGCTTTTTGAAAGCCTTCCAGATTTTCCGTGCAGCCAACTATCTTATCTGCCTGTCACTCGTTTTACATGTTTGACTTTCTTCTGTAAGAAACCTTGGCAAGAGAAAAAGTTTACAGTTTGATTTGTTTAAATATTTGTATGCTTGGTGTTTACTTTCAAAGACATTGATTTTAGTTAATTAAAATATGTAACAATTTTAAAAGGAAAACAAGCACTCAAGAATATTTCCTCCATAGTGGGATTCTGAAGACCAACTATATTTCTCTAAACACACTTAAATGTGATAATTTTCTAATTCTATAAGGGACTAGAATGCAGTATTTTGTAACTACACTGGAAATTCTTATAATCAGGTGAGGGACTATTCATTACCATAAAGTATCAACTTTAATCATGGATGAAAATATCATAGGGAAATCATTTTACTTTTGCTTTAGCTGTAAGAGTTAATTGGACTCACTGAACACACTGTCATGAAGATGTTTGCCCAATATGCTTGTCAAGATGAACAGTACAATAGACTAAAATCAGTTACTAGTACTTATTAAATTTTATGAAACACTATGGGATGAAAATGATTAATTATTTTCTGTAGTGCTGGAGATTGATCTCAGGACCTAGTTCATATTAGGCTCGTGCTTAAACACTAAGCCATGTCTCAGTCCATTAACCTGTGAAGTTTGGATGCATGTATAAATTGCATTATGTTCAGATTACACTAATCAAAACCATCCTGTTAAACATTTATTATTTCCTTATGCTGAAAGTTCTCAAAATTCTTTATCCTACATTTTTCAAAGAATCTTTGAAATGTGGTTCTCTCTGTTTTCTCACTGGATGATCTTAGCAGTTCCTTCTGAGAAAGCATGTTACTATGACCTTACATAGAAACATTTGAAGGATGTATGCTTTCAATCAGGATTCATTTTGGTGGAGGGGAGGGGACAAGTCTTGCTGTGTATCCCCCGCTGGCATTAAAGCCATGATCCTCCTGCCTCTGACTTCTGAGTGATGGGATTAAAGGTATGTAACACTATGTAACTTCAACCTGAATCTTAACTTGGTATTAGAAAATTTGCATTTTATTAAAGTATCTATACAGAATAAAATTATAGCAAATCATTTTAATGTATGTATTTGAGGAAGACTTTATAAATTCTTCATTGCAATATGAAGTATTGAATAGCATATATACAATTCAAGGAGATCGATGACTGAAAAATGTATTTTCTCATAATGTAAAATATTTTGTAACCTTGAAAGTAACAAAGTAAATTCTATTTATGTAGCCCCTCCCCGCCCCCCGCAAATTGCCAGGTTTTCCTAGTGCTAGAATAAATGTAATGTATCTCTCACCTTTTATGGGATGCTTGTGATACATTCATTTTTTCATTGTCAATCAAATCTTAGTTTATGAATCCTTTTGTTAGAATAATATTTCTTTGGTCTGAAGTATACATCCTACATTTTTTGTGTTGTTGTCAATTGTGGGACTTGAATTCTGGGCTTGGGCATTGTCCCTGAGCTCATCAGCTCAAGCCTACCACACTACCCCTTGAGCCACAGCACCACTTCTATTTTTTCGTGGTTAAACAGACTTTAATGCCCTGGCTGAGGATCTGGCGATCCTCAGACCTCAGCCTCCTGAGTAGCTTGGATTACAGGTGTGAGCCACCGCTCCTGGTGCATTCTACCTTGTGTACTGATTCATACTGATTCTAAACACCAATTGGTCTAGAACATCACGATTATTTTTTGTTTTTGGCCATTCCTGGGGCTTGAACTCTGAGTATGGGCACTTTCCTTGGGCTTTCTGAAGGGTAGCACTTATGCCACAGCACCACTTCTGGCTTTTTCTATGTACTGTGGTACCGAGGAATCGAGCCCAGATCGAGGCAAGCACTCTATCTCTAGGCCAAACTCCTGGCCACTATTACTTTTTATGGGTTTAGTATGTGTTTTTCCAGTCCTCATGTTGTCGCAGTTAAGGATTATTTCATGCATGAATGAATCTTGTTATCCCTGGCATTAGAATAGAAGACATGATGAATCCTCCTATGTAATTATTAAATAGAGAATGAAGGCAGAATGCATTAATAGAGGTGAAACTAGCCACTGATCAATTGTTGAGATTTGAACTTTGTACATTTTGAAATCATGTTTGGTTTTTTTGAAGGCCATATTTAGAAGTGACAATTATAAAACAGTATCTTTTGCTAGAAATGTGAAATGTTCCTTATTTTAGTTATTTATTCTGCATTATTAGTTTATATTTCTTTTTCAGTTTTATTTCATTGTCAGGATAATGTATAGAGGAGTTACAGTTACTTTCATCAGGTAGTGGGTACATTACTTCTTGAACATTGATACCACTTCTCACTTTCCCTCCCTTCACCCCCTTCCAATCATCTTGTTTTCACTTTCTCTTACGTATTTCAAATGAACAGATAAACGTATATTCAGATACCAAATTCAGATACAGTAGCAACCTGAGATAAACCATAAGAGGAAAAAAGAGAAAAGAAATAACTTTACATATTAGAAAAGAAATAACTTTGCATAGTATGTTAATATTTCTCACATCAACAGTCCTGGGGTTTATCCCGTTCTTTTCCTTTATCTAGCTTTAACACTTAAATGAAGCTACTGCTTTCACAGCAAGTAGTTTTGACAAAGTTATCCAGGTTCTTCAAGGTTTCATTTTCCCTGAGGCAGATTTGAGTAACTATCTTCCTTTATCTCATTGGAGTGTTAGGGTCTCAAACCACATTTGAATTAGGTGTATTTTCCAGTAACTCTGCAGACACTGTGGTTTTACTTTTTACTCACATTTTAATAATGTGTTTATTATATCCCCAGATAATAATTTATCATCATTTTCTTGTTTAGTAAGTGCATACTGGTGTTTTTTTGTTTTTTAACATACCTTCAGGGTTAGAGCTCCCAATTACCAGTGACTGTCCTGATATTACATGTCATATCCTAAGAGACTGGAGCATTGCTGCTCTATTTCTGCCCCAAATGGCCTACTGGGACTCACATTAAATATTTTTTCTGTAAATCAACCCTAGTACAGAAGAAAATACATATAATACATCTCTACATGTATTTCTATATTTCTATGTCGGTCTATCTAACTATCATCTATATTGTTCCAAATGCAGTAGCAAAGGTAGCACAAAAACTACATTTTCTCCAGTGTGCCATTAAAATTTCAGAGTCCAATCTTGAATATGTACTCAGAAAAATCCCAGAAGAATGAATGATTGCTTTTGGGGGAGTGCAGCCTTCTGATGCAACAATAATCTGCCAATCTGCCCTCCAACTGTGATTGTTTGTTTGGATTTTATTTCTTTCTATAAATGAAGTAATGAGATTTAGAGATCGAAGGGCAGAAATTTAATTGACAATGTAATAAACAGCTACCTAAAGTTAGCTCTCAAAAATGACACTACCACTCATTGGAAATTTCAACTATATTCAGAATGAATATAAATGGTTAGTTTTTGCCATTTTCTATGAGATTTAATACCCTTTGAGAATCTCTTTCAATCAGTATTAAGCAAAACATTCTTTTAAAGGAAGTGAAGATTAGCAATTATGTTTTGTGATTTCCCCATCCTACTTTGAACATTTCTCCTGCGGGTTAGATGATATATCTGCACACTTCAGTATGAATTCAAAAATGCAATATAAACTGGCTAGGTTTTTTTTATGAAAGAGGAGAGCATGCATTTTTACAAGTAAAATATTATTTAGTTTAGCTACTGGGTTATTTTTACAGTAGAAATTACTGTCATTTTAGGATAGTATAACTTTAATTCAGATAATGTATTTGATTATAATATTCTAGTTTTTTATAGCTGTCTCAAATCAGCTTTAAAAAGTAATGAGAAGTTTATATTGGTATGTCTGTGTAACAACAAAGAATCTTACATTACAAACTGTCTGATTAAAAAAGTAGCCAGGATGATAGAGCTCACTTGCAATACCACTTTGAGATGAATCACTTTCAAGGCCAGCCTCAGAAAGTAAAATGGGCCCTAGCTGAAAAATTACAGAAATAAAATGTCTCCGTGTGTGGCTCAAGTTGTTGAGCTCCTGCCTGTCCATAACAAAGCCTGGAGTTCAAACTGACACAGTCAACCTGTTTTCCTTTTATCGTCAGTTGTGTGTCTTGAACTTAAGGCCTCAGCACTGTCCCTGAATCTTTTTATGCTCAAGGCTATTGCTCTACACAGCACTGCTTTCAGGTTTTGAGTGGCTAATTGCATAATGGTCTCACAGGGATTTTTCTGACCATGCTGTCTATGAATGGTGATCCTCAGAACTCAGCCTACTGGGAAGCTAGGATTACAGGCATGAGCCACAAGTACCTGTCTATAGCCAACAGTCCTAAAAACTGTTATGATTAAACTGTATAAAACATTTGACAGTTTCTTAAGATTTATTAATGGGAAAGAAATATGAGCATAAATGTATCTTTATGTAATTTGTCCTAAATCTCATTTTAATTTCTATTGGTGTTAGTATTTCAAAAGAATTTCTAAATATACACACATAATGATGTCTATTTAATAATACCTGTATTATATTTGATCCTGATGGCATCTACTCTGGCCTCATCTATCTTCCTTTTATTTGAGCCAGGAGCATTTTATAAGAAGGTTTTGGGGGGGAGGGTAGTGTGGTGCTGACATTTTAACTTTTGATCATGTATGTGCTGGCTAAATGCTCTAATACTTGAGCCATAGTAGTACCCCTCAGGGAAAATTTTACATAATTTAAAAATGCATGTCTTTTTTTTTTAACCACACTTCATATTTTCATCCCCTTACAATCTGAAAATGTGAATCTTCTTTTGATTTTGGGTAGCTTATTTCAACAAAACTTAAATAAAATGCACTAATGATTTCTGGACTGGATGTAAAAATGGTTATAAAGCCAATTATATTCATAATAATCTTTGCTCACATTAATATTATTTCAGAATTATTCATCATCCTTAACAGTCTATGAAAATAGCCACAATTAGTTACTTTGTAAGTTATAACATTAGCTGTTACATGATGTTTCCTAAAATTATATATATGATCAGCAGAGCTGGAATTTATTTTGAGGAATCAGGTATTTATTTACTCTTCAGATAAAAGAAAGCTGAGAATATTTTAGGTTTTATCAGTTTAAATATTTTAGATGTAGATTGACATGATCCAATAAATCCCTTTATTGCAGTGCCTTATAATTTTATAAATGTTTAAATTTAATTACATTGATAGGAAATTTTAATGTTTAAAATAACTTTTCCCTCCTCTCAAAAATCTTCATCCAATATTTAAGATGAAATTATAATTATAATTTTTTACAAAGATTTGTAGAATTTTCACAAAGTAAAACTCAAATGAGCATCACAATGAAAATTTTACTTCATTGTTTTATTTTTAATCTAGGAAATTTACCATTGTTCCTCAAGTACATGCTAATTAACATTCACCTAGTTTTCTATCATTTAGTACCATTATGTTAAAATAACAGTCATTCTGAGTTCAAATGATCAAAGATGGCTCAGTGGCATGTTTGTTTACTTCTGGGTTGTTGAACTCTTTTTGTTTGTCCGGATTGCTCACGTGGGATACTATGGGTTTGAACAACAATGGAAAACAAATATCTTACTCCAGAGTCTTGATGCCTATAGGGTGGTTAGTAATAGGTAAAACATACAGATTACTGGCAGTATTTCAAAGCACCTTTGAAATTGCACCTTTCTATTGCACCTTGTTCTTCTATAAGCTGCAATATAAATCTCAAGTATGATTTTCACATGCTTACTGTATCTTTAATATATTATGTGTTATTAAAGAAGTAGAGTTGGTTATGTTATTACTAGTTTGGGTTCTGGTAAGGAGATGTGATATGCATTATGGAGAATATGAGAAAATGAGCACTGATACATGTGAGAGGTATACCTACATGCCATGTTTACTAGGCTAAAAGTATAAGATGAGCAAAACTACCAACTTGGTAGCTAAATGTTTCCTGTGTGCATTTACAATGACTTACACTTTATCCTAAAAGATGAGGGTTGGCCCCCTTAGCTTTGAAAGAAACTCTGATGTTTATAGTTGGAGTTGTCCCTGGCTTTTGATAGAAGTGATTCTTAACAAGTGGATTGGGAAGAAAGACACAGATTGAGTCAACTGAATGGAAACGTTATTTGTTAGTTGACAGTAGGAAGATTCTAAATGAGGATGTGAAATAAATATTGTATAATCTTTAATGTTAAAGTTATTGTATATAAGTGGGAATATGAATTACAGTAGTAAAAACAATTACTTTTAAATGGTTAACAGATCATGCAATCCATATTTCCCTTCTTTATATGAGATGGATAGTTTGTCACAAAGATTAATTAGGGGCTGAGAGCTGATTTCTCACTCCTGTAATCTTTGCCACTCAGGAGATTGAGATCTGAGGATCACAGTTGGAAGCCAGCCCATGAGATCCCTATCTCTCTTTCTTTGGATTTTTAAATTTTATTGTGAAGGGGGATGTATAGAGGGGTTACAGTTATGTAATTCATGTAATGACTATATTTCTTCCCTCAATGTGTCAGACCCGCTATCATTCTCTCTCAGTGTTTTTCTCTTTCAACTTGATTTCCCCTAAGCTGTAGAGTTCATTTCCAATATAATGGCTGGTGGGTTTATCTCTATTTAACCACCAGAAAACCAGAATTGCCTTGTGGCTCACAGTGGTAGAATGTTTCTATCTGCCTTTGACCTTATGCTTCTATTTTCTGAACTTTAAAAAAATGAAATGTTGAAAAAAATCCCAAAACATTTCATATAAAATGAGACAATATAAATTCCTATAATGACAATATGATAGTAACAAAATTTTTTTCTCAGCCTCCAACTATTTATTGTAAGTCATCGAAACATATCTTCTAGGATTTTCTTGTTGGTTGACGTTTACAGTCATTGCTTAATTCTACCTTCAACTACCTTGACCTGAACAGATGTCAATATACTATCTCCATCTGTTTGCTATCTCTCTTCACCTCTGGTCAATTGCAGCTATTTATTCATATCTCAATACTCACTTCTCCATTTTCCTGTCAGTTTTGGGCTGTCTAGCATTGTCACTTATTACTTACACAGTAAACTTATGCTATCTATGAATATGAATATATATCTATGCTCATATATCCAGGAACAACTGAGAACAAATACACTGTATTCTACAGTTCAAAACTGCTTTGAGAATGCTTAGTTATTTTTTTCCAGATTCTCTTCTGACTTCTAATGAAGACATTCTAACTTTCAGCAAACCTAAAAATTCTGCACTAGAAGTTAAATTATGATTTTACTTTTCTTTTGGGGTATCATTTTCCTTGGAAGGAGATGTATTGTGGAATTAACACGTATGAACAACACAAGGCAATTTCATTGTGATAGTTTCATGCAAAGTTTACATTGTACTTTGAACAAATTTATTTTCATAACAACATTTTCTCACAATTATGGGCAAGTAAACATTGAACAGATCATTCAACAATCTGCACACAACTGATAATAATGGTGTACAACCAAGCTTCCCTGCAAAAACTGAGCTGCATAATATACATGTGAAAATTTAAAAGTTGTTTTTAATTTTTTTATTGTCGGGATAATGTAAAGAGGGGTTACAGTTACATTTGTCAGGTAGTACGTGCATTACTTCTCGCACACTGATACCCCCTTTCATGTTTAAAAATTATTTTCAGTTCTTTTCATCTTATTTTCAAGTATGGTTTTTTAAGGAACATGATTTATCTTTGTAAGCCCTAGAATTAATTTGTGGAGGGTTTCATAATATTTTCTTTTTTTTTTTTTAATTTTGTCTGTCATGGGGCTTGGACTCTGGGTGTAGGTTTTGTCCCTGAGCTGTTCAGCACAAGGTTGCTGCCCTAACTCTTGAGCCATAGTGCCACTTCCGGTTTTCTAGTGGTTAATTGGAGATATGAGTCTCATGGTCTTTAGCACCGAGCTTGCTTTGAACCTTGATCCTCAGATCTCAGCCTCCTGAATAGCTAAGATTACAGGGGTAAGCCGCTGTTCCTGGCCAATATTTTCAAAATTCTCTTTCCCTCTCCCTCTCCCTCTCCCTCTCCTCCCTCTCCCTCTCTCTCTCCTTCCTCTCCCTCTCCCTCTCCCTCTCCCTCTCTCTCTCCCTCTCCCTCTCCCTCTCTCCAGTCTTGGGGCTTGTACTCAGGGTTTCAGCACTTGGACATTCCTAAAGCTAGCACTCTACCAATTTGAGCCACAGTACCACTTCAGCTTTTTCTTGTATGTAGTACCAAGGAATCCAACCCAGGTCTTCGTGCATGCTAGATAAGCACTCTATCACTAGGCCAAACTCCCAGCCCCAATTTTCAAATTCTTGACTGCTTTATAATCTGTGTGCATTCGTTTCCCCACCTATACAGGTAAATGACTGTATTTTAGAGATGTTCTACAAAACACTGGTAAAGAGTAATAACACAGTGTAATGTGTTGCTGTCCACTATGTCTTAGAATTCTGAACAGCTTGAGGAAGTATGAAGGTTTTCAAGACACGCTATCCTAAATTAATTTTACTTCTCTGTATCCTGATTTGATTGATATTGAAAAAGATCTCAATTCCAATAATAGCTCTTTGAAGATAACACAGGCTTGAACAAAGAGAACAATAGTTCATCACAAAGTGTTATAGTCCCAGTTGAGAAGCTGTCTGTAATGCTGCACATAAATATTTCAATCACCTCAAATACCATATTGAAAACTGACTGTGAAATCGATACCTGTTGAAAGTGTCTAGCAAACCTTTTGTGTAGAAGTTCTCATTTGCTACATATATTTTCAGATATTGTGCCACAGAAACTGCATCTGCTGCTCACAAAGTTCGAGTGGGTATGGATTTTATGTCAAATGAAAGTAACTTTGATGCTGCCAAAGTATAATGTCCTGTTAGCAAGGAAAGAAAGGAGAGAATGAAAAGTTAACTTTTGGATATAAGTAAAATAAATTTACTGAATTTTCTTTCCACAAATTCATTCTCCAATTTTATTTTACCCATTTCTTGAGTTTCTTTCCTATCACTTTGTGTAACTCTTCCAGTATTTTGTTTCTCTCCACCATCCTTTTATATTCTCTTCAAGAAGTCGTCAACCATATTCTTGTGCTTGAATTCTAAGCTTCTTAATGAGTTGGTAGATGTTTGAGAGAAATCATTATTCCTGTTCTTAAGGAAGGAAATAATTTTATTTTATTTTATTTTATTGTTGGGGTGATGTACAGAAGGGTTACAGTTACATTCATCAGGTAGTGGGTATATTACTTCTTGAACATTGTTACCACTTCCCACATTTTTCCTCCCACTTCTCCCCCTTACCCCTTCTAACTTATCTTGCTTTTCTTTTATCTTTCCATTTTCAAATACACCAATAAACTCATATGCAATATACCAAGTGCCAAAGTCAGATACAGTAACAATATGACATAAACCTTAAGGGGAAAAGAAGAAAAACCAAGTACTTCACATGGTACATTAAGAACAACAATCACAAAGATAAACCTCTTGTTTCCATATCCTGGAGTTCATATTTTTAGTCTCATCCTATATGGATATATGTATATAGCTTTTGAGCTATTATGAACTATTCTTGTTCCTAAGGAAGTAATTATAATTTTTGAAAATATTTTGTTATGTTTTATTTCAACTTAAAAGCAACACACTTAATTCAGTGCCTTTTTCATCCCTAAAGTGGGGATGAAGTCAGGTGCTGGTAGCTCACATATGCAATCCTATCAGAAAGCTGAGATCTGACGATCACGGTTTGAAGGCAGTCTGAGAAGGAAAGTTCATGAGACTTTAATCTCTAATTAACCTCTGAAAAGACAGAAGCAAAAATTATGGCATTATTTAGTAGTATTGAGTTTCAAATACCTTTTCTTTAATAGGTGGAGCCATAGGAATCATAATACTGAAAACACATGGACACACATTTCAAACATACATGTAGATCCTCTGCTGTGCTTTAAAGCTTGCTTATGTTCTAAGCATTTTGTTTACCCATCCAGCTCTTCAACATCTGCAAAAAGAAGCAGATACTATAAATGAAGATTTAATTCTTAATGTCAATGCTATGATCATAAAACTTAGACTATGAGGCTCTAACCCATTAGGAAATATTTTTTAAGTACCACCTATTTTCCAGCAACCTAAAAAATAGTGTACTGGGAAAACCATGTACATTTTCCATGGCATATTTTCATTCAGGTAGTTAGTTGAATGTTTGTAGCTCATGCTAATTGTTTCATTGTTTTTTAAAGTCTTTGCTGTACTGTAGGAAACTTTAGAAAACAATTGAAGTTTTCTTAGTGTTAGACAGGACCTTAAGGAAATTGTAATAGTCAAGAGGACTAATATATGGTAGACATAGTACAGATTAGAGAAAGTGTCCTTTTTTAAAAATTCATGAACAGTGAGAAGTGGTGAACACTTACCCTAAGTTCTTATACTGTTTTTTTTATTTTATTTAGGTTGACATTTCGGAAGAATTGAAATTTCTAAAAATAATATGCTGACAGTTATAAATGCCAGCAATAATGATATCATTGAAAAGAGATTTGATACAAGAATTTTTCAGCATAATCACAAACAAGCTCTTTTGGACTATCAATTTCTTGATGAAATAATTACTGTAACAGCTTACAGTCATTTCTTGCCATTTCTTTTAGAAGTAGGCATGTTTTAGTAAATCATACATGCAGCTGCAATTTAAACAGCAATATTTCTCTTCCATCTGTGAAAGGCTGATTTTCCTGACCTCTGGCTACAGCACAATTGAGTTAAACATTTGGGGGACTGTGTTACTGCATTTAAAACAATATACGTAATGAGTTTTATTCAACTGAGGGCAATTTGGCACCTTCCCCTAACATGTTAGTGATACAGTGATAGTGGCACACTAATAAGTAAACAGTATTTCTCTGAGGTTTACTCTCCTTAAGAGTAATAGGAGAGTTAGAGTGAATATTTCCTGTATTTCTTCTTCCATCTAGACCACCTATCTCAGTAGAATTCTTGAGCATTTTAAGTATCTTACACATGGTATTTATTTCTGAGTTTCCTTCATTATGAATCTTATCTTCACCTTTTTCATGGTGAGTGGTTTAGTAGGCTATTTTGGGGTTTTTTGGGGGGGGAGGGTCTCTCTCCTGCCTTTAACCTTGCCGCATAGCTCAGGGAGAATGTCCAAACTCAATACATCAAAATGGTAGCCACCAATGATCAAGCATCCCCTTAATTTGATATGATATTGCTCATTTTTTTCTCCTCAATTATAAATACCTTGGGGGAAATACTGTAAACTGTGTAGCCCTGGTGGAGATATTCCATGTGTTACATGGCAAACATGAACATTATTATTCCTCTGCCTTCTCCTGCTTACCATTTCTTTCATTACCCTTTGCTGTGTCTGAATAAAAAAATATCCAAAAGCTCATTAAATCACCACAGACAGATACAGAAGACTGAGTGTAGCTCACTTGCAAAATGTCTTTTTCTCTGGTCTATAGAGAATATGTGACACAGAAATATTTTCTGCTGTCCTATGCCGATTACTGTGGCTAAACTTTGTAATATATCTTAAGTTTCTTTACAAAAATAATTTGAAACAGAAAAGATATAAAGAGGAAAAAAGCACAAAATGACTACGATTAAGTTTGATACTAGAACTGAATAAAAATTTTGTGCTTTTTGGAAATCAACAATCAAACTAGATAATAAAATTTAGTAGAATAGAATAAATATGCCAGTTACATTGGCCTCCTGCTAATATGTTAAAAACTTTTCTGTTGGATTATTATATAAATATCAAAGGTAACTGACAAATTTATTATAAATATACAAATATATTTATATACATATGTGAAGAATGAGAAACATAATTTTCTCATGGCTTTTTTTGGAACAAGTATTAAGGTAGGAGATAGAGCAAAGTCAATATGATTTAAAATCAAATTATGAAACCCAGAAATAACACCTTTTTGTCACTTTATTTTTTAAGGTTAATTATGTGAATAAAAACGATAAGGTAAGTATGAAATTTCTTTGCTTCTCTAGTAGTAGTAGGATGAGAACTCAGAGCCTCATATTTTCTAGGCAGGTGCTCTGCCACTTGAGTCATATCACTAGTCTTTTGGTTTTATTTTTATTTTTAATTGTTTCATACAGTATTGCATTTCTTTTGCTCTGGCTGGCAAGAACCATGCCCCTCCTTCTTCTTGCATGTATGGGATAATAAGTGTGTGCTATCATGCCCAGCTTTCTTTAGTTGAGATAGTGGGGAGTATTCACTGTTTTTACAGACCTTCAAATCATGCCTTACACAGTCTCCACCTGTCAGGTAGTTAGAATTGGAATAAATGTAAATTACATTTACATAAATTTCTAAAATTATATGATTCAATAAAACTTATTGTCTTACTGTTTCCAAATCAATACCATCAGCATATAATTTATATTAATAAATAATAAGGAAACTAATTATTGTACTATCTTTTATCATAGAAATTGATATAATGCCAACTTAGACACTCTAAAGTTTCTTAAGTGTCTCTATCAGGTTTAGACCTCAATTGCTTAAGTATCTGCTCAGTTACACACTTATTCTGACATTTTCACTTTCCAATATTATTTTTCTATTGTAAGAGATTTTAGAGAACATTCCCCAAACTTCTGCCAACCTCTCAAAATATTTATGAATTACATTTAAAGCCATTTTGTCAACCCTGTCCTGGGTGAGGAAGCACACAGGGAATAATATAATTGAGATAACATTTTACAATGAAGTTCAGAAGAAATTAAAACTATCAGTTAGGTTAATTTCTATTAATATTAAAATACCATATCCTGCTTTTTGTTCTTGCTGTTTTACTTCCTAATTTTTATTTAAATATTTTATTAGTAGTTGGCTTGATAAAAGTAGCATCTCTTGACATTCCCAAGGAAAAATGCAGAACAGGACATACATTTATCTTAATTATATCTTCTCATAATTACACAAATATTTGAAAGTAAATAATATTGACATCAATATAAAGAAAGCACTCACAAAAGCCAAAATTTAATAGAATGTATGAGATCAATAGAACAGACAGAATGTGTAATCACAAACTTCCACAAAGAAAGCATGGTCCCACGCAGCTGGTAAGGAAACTGAATTGCCTCCAAGCAAATATAATTGAAGTTTCTTATACAGCAGATCAAGAAGAATGGACATTTTCTTCCACAGGTCACTCATGCCTGCTAAGGACATAGTGACTCATGTTTGTGTCCATTAGCAAGGGACTTTATCACACAAGAATTTTTCCAGGCTTCATCACTAATCATACATATCAACTTTTGGAAGAGTCAGAAATTAACAAGATTTCCTTAAGTCATTTCATAACTCTGAAAATACAAGGAAGGCTCACAGATTCTTTCACACCTGCCTTGGCATGGAAGTACAGTTTTCAATGATGCTAGTGGTGAATTGATTTTTCTTTGTTTATAACTTAAGAGACATATTTTTTCATTGAATGTGAAAATCATTTTGATTGGATTTTTGAGAACAATGTAGTTTTATATTTTGTTGTATTGCATCAAAATTAGGGTGTTACATTATACATGTTATGTAGAGGAAAATGTAAAAACATAGTCATGCCTGAAAAATAAAAAAGGACTTAATTTAAAAAACCTATTGCTCTGGACATGGTATCGGAAATATAAACACAACTACATAGACATACAAATTTATGACTCTATAGACATAATGTTTTATTACATAGATTATTATGTATCTATGACATACAAACCCTTAGCCTAATTTTAATTATGTTCTAAAATCTAAGTGCCAGTGATTGTATATAGAGGTTCCCTTCTTGAATACTTGTTTGTTAAAGGTGTCATTTGAAATATGATGTAAAAATCAATGTTAATAAATTCTTTTTTTTCTTCTTCTCTTATAATTTAATTTTATTTTCAAGGTGATGTAGGGAGGGGTTAGCTACATATATAAGGTAGGGAGTACATTTCTTGTTGAACATTGTTACCCCCTCCTTTGTTCCTTCATTTTTCCCACTTTCCATCCCCTCACTTTCCTTCTCCTCTTCCTCTTCCTCCTCCTCTTCCCAGAACTGGGGCTTGAACTCAGGGCCTGAGCACTGTCCTGGGGTTTTCACAAGGCTAGAGCTGTACTACATGAGCCACAGCACCATTCCTGTTTTTTTTTTAATCTATGTATGCAGTATCAAGGAATTGAACCTGGGTCTTCATGCATGCTAGGCAAACAGTCCTCCACTAGGCCAAATTCCTGGCCCTGATTTTATTTCTTTTTTTAAAATATTTTTTATTGTAATTAATAAAAGGGTTACATGATATTTGCCAGATAGACGGTGCATTAATTCACATACATTGATACCCTTTCACATGTCTTGGTCCCTATTACCCTCCCCCCACCCCCATCTTGGTTTTCCCCCCTTCCCTATCCAATTTCAAATAACCAAATACAAATGTATCCAATATATCAGATAACAAAGTGAGATACTGTGACAATATGATATAACAAACCTAAACTTCCTGTAAAAAAGAAACAAAAATAAAACTAAAGTAAGTACTTGATAGGAACTAAAAAGTATTAGAATGGAAA
This sequence comes from Megascapheus bottae, assembly GCF_031878675.1. Lineage (NCBI taxonomy): Eukaryota > Metazoa > Chordata > Mammalia > Rodentia > Geomyidae > Megascapheus > Megascapheus bottae. The sequence goes on along the minus strand of NC_143513.1, from coordinate 55,207,632 downwards.
GCAATAAAATTAAAAAGTAGTAATGTAATGAGATTATCAGTAAACAAAAACATTAATAGTCACAAAATGGATAAAGACTTGAAAACTAATTATGAAAAATACATAAAATATCAGACATGGTAAATATGGTATTATGAATAATATAGGCATTACAATGGTAATGACATATACAATTTCCCAAATACCAGAGGATTAGGAAAAATAACATTCAAGAGGAAAAAGTAAACAAAAATGGAGATCAATATTTCTCATGAATATAGCTTGAAAAATTAATATCATATGTAACTGGACAGAAAATGATAGCAAATAAAGCGAATAACTCACATGATCATCTCAGTAAATAAAAGCTGGACATTAGAGTTTAGTATCAATTAAAAAGAAAAGATGCTCAGAAAATAGAAATATTCACTCTTTCTTAATCTGATTGAAGGATATCTGTGAACAATCTTTTGTAAAACTTAGAAAGTTTGGAAGTGTCAGGCTTTAGATAAAAATGTCTACTTTCAATTTTATTAAACAGTGTCCTAGATATTTGAGAAAATTAATCATTTTAAAGCTTTCAGAATTAAATGAAAAAATGGCGTTTATTTATAGGAGCATCTATAAGTAGATGATATAAGAGCATTTATAAAAGTGTTACCAGCTTTAGTATATGAGTTTGAAGGACACAAAGCAGACAAAAATCAAAAGTCAGTCATATTTCAATGGTACCCATGATCATTTGAAAATTGACCCATTTTTAAGGAAATGGAAAAATGTGGAGAAATCATATTAAGTAAAGTAAGGCAGAACCAAAGAAATAAACTCCATGTTTTCTCTCATTTATAATAATTAGCATTTATCTGGGATAGTCCTAGAAGAGGATCACAATAGCTCAATAGTTATATATGTAACTATATACACAGATATATGTGTATATATATATGACTATATAAGATGATGCTAAGTGAAATGAACTCTAAGATATGAAAACAAGAGGTTTTCCTTTATGGTTGTTGTTTGTAATGTACTATTTGAAATTATTTCTTTTTCCTTTTGTTTTATTTTTTTTTCCCTGTGGTTTATGCCCTGTTGTCACTGTGTCTGATTTTGGTACTGTGTGTATTGTACCCAAGTTTATTTGAATTAGGGATGGGAAGGGAAATGACACAACAATAAGACAGAGGACAAAGGGCAAACTAATGCCACAGCTTTATTCACAAGACAATATGTTGGAAATGAACTTTACAATGTGGGGGTAGGGTCGGGAAAGTGGAGGAAAACAAGGGAGGAATAACAATTTCGATAAGAAATGTGTTTAGGGTCTTACATATGTAACTGCAACCTCTCTGTACATCACCTTGACAATAAAATTAAATTCAATTAGAAAAAGAGAAAATTGAATCAACGATATTTAAATTAACAATTTTCTTGTTGTGTTTTTGAGCCAGAGTCTCTCTAGGCCAAGCTGGCTTAGAACTTTTCCTACCCTGGGCTCTAGAGTATGAGATTACAGGCATTCACGATCATACCTGGTGAATACATTTGCGTGTTGGGTGCAGGGGATCCTGGGGCTTGAACTCGGGGACTGGGAACTGTCTTTGAGCTTTGTTCTCAAGGCTACCACTATTACCATTTGAGTCACAGCTCCAGTTCTGGATTTAAAAGAAGAAAAATGGTTAATTGGAGGTAAGATTATCCTAAGTTTTCCTGCTTTACCCTCCTATGTATGTAGGATCAGAGGTGTGAGTCATTTGTACCTAGCTAATATATTTTAAAATATTTATTTTCTCTAATATTTTTCCTTTCTGGTATTTTTCTATACTATTATAATTAAATCTTCTCTCTACCAGAACTTTTATATTTCATTTAAAATAAATATTAAAGATTGACAATAACCTATATCACAAGTGTATACAGTCTATAAATATAAATATCATTTGTCTATCATCATTTTATTTCAAATCTTATTATATAAATTTATTATGTAACTCTTGATGCAAATTTATCTTTTATTTGTATTCTTTAAATTGTTTTCTTTTTACTGCTTGTGTTTTATATAATGTGATAAGCTAACATGTTTTACATTTGACTCTGCTGTGAATAACAGTTGGACTGTTGACTTTAATGCAGCTTGATTTATATAAAAAAATCCGTTTTGGGAACTCTCAGCTAGAGATCCCTTTCAGTCTTCTTATTCTCTATCATCTATTGAGATGATAAACCCCCATTGTAAATCCACATAGTGATAAAGTAGTATTTGAATTGTCAATAAATGTATATTTTTCTTTATAATAATTTGAAATAAGCCACCAAATGAGTTCACGAAATATGGTCAAACATATGGCTTTCTAGTATGTCCAAAGTAAATATCTCTACTTTGATTTTAGCTCCCATTGTGTCTTAATGAAGATGAGTATTTTATGTGTAAGCTTTAGGAGCATAGTTATTTGGGTTGGTTACTGTTGGTTGTAGTGAACATTGCTAGGCAGCTTTAAGAAGCTTCTATTTGGAGCCATGGGGTCTTATCACTTACAGACAAGAGGGCTGGAGGAGGATAGTTGTATTATAAAGCACTTGTGATGAAATGTACTCCATGAAACAATAGGAACATGAAAACAATGACAGAATGGTGTCCACAGTGGAGGGAAAAAAGCTTGAATCTAAGCAGGAGTTGTTAAACAAATCAGTCACTGTGCAATTAGATGGGAAAACACTTAGTGACAGTAGCAGAATGACAGATTAGTTGGAAAATAGTATAGTAAAGGATGGCTCAGACTCAAAAGATTGCACACTTTTTGAATTTGTGCCAGCTTCTCATAAATTGAATGCAACTTAATGATTTGGAAAAAGAACTTATTTCTACATTCCAGTCATAAATTAGCCAGAGATGTTGAGCATTTCTTCATGTGTCTATAGGCCTTTCTTATTTCATCTTCAGAGAAGACTCTCTTTAAGTCTTTTGCCCATCTTTTAATTCAATGCAATACCCATCAATATCCCAATGTCATTCTTTAAGGAAACAGAAGAAGAAATCCAAAATTTCATATGGAATAATAAAAGATCTGGTATAGCAAAAACAATTCTTAGCAGAAAGAACAGTGCAGGAGGAATATCAATATCGAACTTTTGACTCTTTTACAGAGCTAATAGTAACCAAAACAGCTTGAAATGGCACAAGAACAGGCCTGAGGACCAATGGAATAGAACTGAAGACTAAGAAATCAAATCACAGACCTATGATAAGGGAGCCAAAAAAATAGAATGGTTCTTAAGAAAGACAGCCTGTTCAACAAGTGGTGCTGGCAGAACTGGTTAAGCACTTGCAGAAAATTAAAGTTGGAAATGGTACTGTGGCTCAAGTGGTAGAGCACTAGCTTTAAGAAACCTCAAGGACAGTGTCCAGGCCCTGAGGTTTTCAAGCTCCAAGACTGGCAAATAATGTTACTGGAGAAAGATTAATGTTTAGGGGGCTGGAAGCATAGTCTAGTAGATTGCTCACTTAGCATGCACAAAGACCTAGGTTCAATTCCTCAGTATCACATACTCAGAAAAAAAAAAAAAAAACAGCTAGAAGTGGTGCTGTAGCTCAAGTGGTAGAGCACTAGCCTTGAGCAAAAATGTTCAAGGACAATGCCCAGGTTCAAGCCCCAGGACTGGCCAAAAAAATTAATGTTTATTAGCAGTATCAAGTTGTTATTCTTTAAGTATAATATTGTAACTGAATTCAAGCTCTAGGACAGGTATAAAAATTAAAAAACAAATTCTACAAACCATTTATATACTATGAAGCTGATGATTTACACTTTAACAGTAAATTCTAATCTGTCTACTGTCTTTACTCAAACCTAAAAAATCAATTTTCTCCTTGAAATATTCAAGCCTGTATTGGGGCTTGAACTCAAAGCTTCATGCTCTCAGTATTTTTAATGATGACTGGTACTCTGTCACATGAGCCATGCATGCAGTTCTGGGCTTTTGCTGGTTAAAGAAAGAGAGGAGTTAACTGAGAGTTGCCTGATTGAGCTCCTTGAAAGGGTAATCTTAAAATCTCAGATACTTGATTAGTTAGAATTACTAATGGGAGCCACTGGAATCTAACATCTTTTCTTCATTACTTTTCCTCTAATTTGTTCCTCTCATAAACCCACTAGTTGCCAAAAAAGTCACAATTCTAGAACAATAAAATTTTGTGAACAAAAATTATTTCTCAGAAATGCAAATCAAAACAACACTAAGATTCCACCTCACTCCAGTTAGAATGGCCAGGATCAAGAAATCTAATAACAACAGATGCTGGAGGGGATGTGGCCGGTAAGGATCACTACTGCACTCTTGATTTGAGTGCAAACTCTTTCAACCACTATGGAAAGCAGTATGGCAGTTCCTCAAAAGACTAAACATAGAACTCCCCTATGACCAAGCAATTCCACTACTTGGCATTTACCCAATCATCCAGAAACAAGGACATACTAAATCCACTAGCACAATGATGTTCATTGCAGCATTATTTACCATAAAAAAAGGCATGGAACCAACCCAGATGCCCCTCAATTGATGAATGGATCAACAAGATGTGGTATTTATACACAATGGAATTCTATGCTGCTGTCAGAAAGAATGACATCGCTCCATTTGTAAGGAAATGGAGAAGACTTAGAAAAAAAATCATATTAAGTGAAATAAGCCAGACTCAAAGGAACATAGGTTCAGTGGTTTCCCTCATTTGTCATAATTACTAAGTATAATTTTTTCCTTTTCTCTGTGGATATATGCGTATTTGGTTATTTGAAGTCGGATAGGGAAGGAGGGGAAACAAGATGAGGGGTGGGGAGGGGGGAGTGAAATGGGGACCAAGACATGAGAAAGGATATCAAGGTATGTGAAGTAATGCACCTTCTATCTGGTGAACATAATGTAATCCTTCTATTAATCACAATAAAAATATATGAAAAAATATTTTTCAAATAATTTTAGCAGAAATATTTTATTAAAATGAAATTTTAGAGGATAAAGCAAATAGAGGTCATTTTGTACAAGTACACTAAGTACATTTACATTAAATGAAATCATTAGGAAAATATAAGGATGTTAATTTAGAAATCACAAAATCCCCCGAAAATACACTAGAAACTTGCATTAGTAGATTTTGCAGAATGTTTTCTGAGGACAAATAATTCTTTATTAATATTACTGTTATTATTATTATCTTTAGTGTTATAAAGGAGTTGCCATTCAACAAAGGAGCTTATGATTATATTGTGTCTTGGACACTGTCACCCTTTTCAACTTTCTCACTGTTCCTTCCAACCCAAAGCCAGGTAAGTCTTAGCATCTACTTTATCAAAGTTTTCTTCTGATTGTTTAATACAAAAAATTAAATATGTAGATCAGTTATTACAATAATAACAGCATTTGATTCACAGGATGGTCTTAATTTTAATGTTTCAGGATACTGGGTAACAATTTTTTCACAGTTTTATTGATGGCATATTCCAATTACTATGTATGTTATCTGAACTGCAAAACATTTTAGATAAGTAGAACAAATAGGAAACTTGGCTTTTCCGTCAATTTAGAACTTCATTATTTGGTGAATATTTTCTAATAATTTTTTTTATTTTAGTGGATAGAGGGGTTACAGTTATATTCGCCAGATAGACGGTGCATTACTTCTCACACATTGATATCCCCTCTTATGTTTTTGTCCCCATTTCCTCTCCCCACCCTCTTCCCTTATTTTTCCCTTCCTATTTCAAATAAACCCATAAACATCTATATAATATACCAGGTACAAAGTGGAATACTGTAACGATATGAGATTAACTGAAGGACAACACAAGAGAAGAGAGAAAAACATAATACATAAAGAATAATAATCACTTATAATTAAGCTTTTGTTTCTATGTCATGGAGGTCCATTAATTTGTCTTCATCCTATACGACCTTATGTATCTAGGGTTTGATCTTAATCCTCTGCTTGGAGATTTCTAGATGTGTACTAATTATTACAGATGTGGGAAACCATTGAGTCTATGTTCTTTTGGGTCTTATTTGTTGATTTTGATGAATTTTTAATCAAATATGTCTTTGTCATACATAGAATACATTGAATAATATTGTTTTTATTGTGAAGGTAATGTACACAGGGTTTACAATTTCATAAATGAAATAATGAGTACTTTTTTTCTGGCCTGTCATGATACTGAACTCTGGGCCTGGTCACTGAACCTGAGCTCTTCAGCTCAAGACTAACGCTATACCACTTGAGCCACAGTGCCATTTCCACGTACATTTCTTTTTGAACAATATCACCCCTTCCTCACTTCCTCCCAGTTTTTTCTCTTCCAAACACCCTTTACCCCTAGTTCACTTCTAGAATAGTGTCTAATATCACCACTGAATTGGTTCACCTTTTGTCTCACAGTTTCTGTGTGTAACATTGTTTTCCACTACACATTTCTATCAAGCTAATGCCACCAGTAGTTGTTTTAGATAGTTACTTAAATTTCCAAGGCATTCAATATTTTTCTGTTTATTGAGTTGGATCCAACAATCCACTTATTAACACTATCTGCTACAGTAAGCTAGCACCTTAACAACACACTTTCCCTGCCAAATAGTCTTTCAGCTTATTAAAAATAAAAATACTCAACCCACTCCAAACATTGTGAAAACACATTCTAGGGAAATGATGTGTTTCAGACATTAAGCAAATAGATTGATTACATTCTCAGAAATAATGAGTTTGTCTCATATGACATATTCAAACTTCAACCTTGATTTTTAGAATGCTATAAATATTTCTGGAGAAGTCTGCTGCTTAATCAGATATTGAGTATATTTAACCATTTTGTGACATTTCCCCGGATGGTTTTTGAAAGCTACTGGGGTCATACTTTCCATCTCAACACAGGTTGACATCCATTTTAGCCTTCATCCAGTACTGATGTCATTATATATATTTACCATTTTTGTGGTGTATTAAAAATGATTCCAAACACTAGCTTAAAACATCCTTCTATTGTCTAAGTGTCAACTGCTTAAATGAATGCATCTTCTTCACGTTCACCTGCACATACACTGTAAAATACATAAGTAGAAATCAGAAATCAGAATTACACGTGTCTTTGTTCAGTGGAGTGGTAAATACAGTCATTATAAAATCCAGTCTACAAAGTGCATGAACAAGTACTTAATCTATACCAAGCCCTACTTGTTATTTGAATGAATCAAGAACCATCAATCATGTTATCAGTGTAGATCAGGTAAGAAAGGCAGATATCCATCCTCACTAGCAGGGCCAGGATATTTCTGCTCCTTCCAATTTCAGCATAGTCAGAGAAGAACTAGAGAAGAGTTGGGCATTTCTATACTATCCCAGAATAATGAAGTCAATCACCATCACAAAGTGTCCATGAAGGTCATAAGGAAAACAATCATATACTTCTCAGTAAGGAAGGAAGTAATCCCCCACCTACTGTGAGATTTACATTCCAGAGACCCCTGTGATAAGTGAATATCCATGAAGTAGCAGCATTATATTTATCTTAATATGTATATATATAGATATACATGTATTAAGTTTTATACACCCTTCCCATTCTCCTGTAAACCTTGGCCACTCTCTTACTAACCTTTGCTACCCCTTCCTAAACACTTCATAGGCTCTTAAACACTTTCCACACTCTTAGGCCTATGTAGTTTTAACAACATATAAAATTCTATATAGGTACTCACCAGTGAATTATACTACAACTTGCATGATGAAGATCATGAATGATGTAGCTGTGAAGTACTGATGTGATGAAGACGATGATGACGATGAGGTGAATGTACTGCACAGCCAAGAGGAGCATTGCAGCTCTTCCAAAGTCTCCACTTCATCAGGTGCTTCTTCAAATGGTGCAGTATTTTCATCCTGGGCCAGAACTTCTGTTTCCATTAAAGTCATAGGCATAACTGATCCCCTCATCTGTATGATGAACATAGTGTGGCAGAGTTGCTGGCAATTTTCTTCTGAATGAGAATGTATTTATAAACTGATATGCCACTCTCAATTGTATTTATGAAGTGCAACAAACAAAGCATCTTGGGGGTCACATTCTTTTTCCAATCCCTGAAGTTATTTGACCATGGTTATATGATGATTGTTAGGTCAATCTACTCTTCTCCAGCCCATGGTTCAGTTGTTGCTCATCCTCTTCTTCACTTGATGGTTTGTTCATCTCCATTGTGTCTTCATCCGTCCATGATTGTGAGTGGCCATCAATCAAGTCATTGACATCATCAACAGTCATACCACAGAAACCATCTCCTCCCAGCTTTGCCATTATCATGACCTTTAGCTGCCACAGAGTGATGGACTTCACCAGGGGAGAAGCCCTTGTAACTGGACCACTTCTGTTCACACACATTTTTCTAGCTAGCATTTACTGTTTCAGTCTTCATCTCCTTTGTTGGCCTTCTGAATATTTGAGAGACAAGTTATAATATTGTAGCCATGCCAGTATTCTTTTAGCAAAAAGATTTTCTCTGAGTCCATGTCTTCAACCAGGTTTTGAAGGGTGTTTCACTGCAGAGCACCTTAAAAGCATGAATAATGCCTTGATCCATGGGCTGAAAGAACCATATGCTATATGGCCACAAGACCTCAATCTTGATGGCCTCCCATCTTGTTCATCATCAGAAGCACTTTGAACTCAAGGTTTTTTTCTGCTAGATAAAGCAGAACTCTGGGAAATTACTGCAGGTACCAATTAGCTGTGAGGAGTTTCGTGATCCAGGCCTTAGGGTTGTACATCTAGATATAGGTAACACATACATATTTTTGTTTCTTAGGGCCTTTGGGTTCTTCTGGATTTATCATAAAGTCCACAGCATTTCCACACATATTCAGAGTTACTTGATGTTTTGGGGGGCTTATAAACAGATGCTTGGGCTTTGTATACCTTTGTGGAAGGTGGCATCCATTTTCAAAATAAGCCCCTCTCAGCCATGTGAAAAACTTGGGCAGACTTATAGTCCCTTTCTTAGAAGATGGATTTGAACATGCCATTCACGTACTCCTTAACTCTTTGAAATTTGTTAAGCCCCCCCACCCCTTGCTGGCAAAGAGTGGGATTAGTCTGGTAGGAGAAGCACTCCATGGTCCCAACTACTGCTTCTCAGTTGTCATTGTTGTCTTCATCCTTATCACCATCGTGGATATTCACGCTTTTAACAAAACTATTGTAAGTTTATTGGTCTTCATCCAGATGTTTTTTTCAGTGGCATATATTTCCTGCAGCAATTTATCCACAGGCCAATGCAGACTCCATTCTCATAATAGGCTTATTGTAGGAAGTGACCACTTTGCAAGTCATCATTGCTGTAGACCTAATATTCTTCTCATCTTCCGTTATGTGGTGAACAGTAGATTCATTGATCCCATTATGGCAGCATAGAGGAGCATATCTTTTACCTTCTTTTAGCATGTTAAGAAGTTCCACCTTTTCTTTGATGGTAAATGTCTTTCTCTGGCACTTGGATTCATTGCCAGAAGCCTTAGAAAGTGCTGTATGCTTGCTAGTAAATTCACACTTTTACAAAACTTCACCAAAACACAACAGTACAGAGCAACAGTATGCACAACCATCAGACAGTGATGATGAACATATGGGCACAATGTGAGAGGGCAAACAGATTGATGCTATGATCCCTGAGTCATTCGGCATCCAGGACACAGAACACAGTATATCCAGTCCATCAGCCAATAGTTTGCCATGTACAATCTCACATGGCTAAACTTGTGTCAATTGTATGGTATTCATCCACTGATTAAAATACATACTATATTTTATTTCAATTTCATATTCTTTTAATGCATTTATTAACATGTTAATGTCTTATATTGTTTTAAATTCTTAAGCAAAAATCAAGTCATACATATTATAGAAATACCTATATATTGCAATATCTCACAATATAGAGCAAACTCTGTGATACAGAATTAGATATATTCTTTAAAATGTGATACATTGAAGCCACAATAAATGAACTTTTACCACTCTCATTCATGTAGACAGGGAAATATTGTAAAAATAAAACTTTTTTAAAAGTCTCCCCTAAGAGAAAAAGTTTGGCTATTAGGTAAACTTTCAAGGATATAATGGAAAACCACTAGCATAAATAAGCATATTCAACAAATGTTATAAGGTAAGAGACAAGTATGTAAAATCCCTTTTTACTTCTAAATATTACCAATGGGACTATAGCTAACAAAATTCAAAATGAAATACTTTAGAATTTCCAGAAAAAAAATAATGGAAATCAAAGGAGAGAAAATAAAAAGGGAAAATAGATATACTTAAGAAAACATGTATGGGAATAATGCTAAAATATACAAATGCTTCCAAAATAGGTAAGTATACAATAAATTCAAAATGGGGGTACCATTTGCAGGAAGACTAAATATATTAACCTCAGAATTCTACTGAAATCTAATCAATAGTGTCTGAAGAAAATTAACTATTCTAAAATTTACTTTGAATATACTCAGTATAGCTCACACAATCTAATTTTCCTTAGATAAGACTATGGGTTGACTTCAAGACCATGTACTTGCAAAGCAGGTGCTTCATACCTGAAGGCATGCCGTAAGCACCCTTTTTGCTTTGGTTATTTTCAAGGAAGTGTCTTGTTTTATGTTTGGGCAGGCTCTGCTCCTCTTATTTGCCTTTTCTGATATTACTGTGGACAACAGCACCCACCATTAATTGCAATTGGAATCAGGGGAAATTTTATTCCTGGAATTGTCACAAATTATACTTTTTTCCTCTAAAGTAGCTGGAATTACAAACTTGAGCCATCATGCCTAGCATTAACACAATCTTGTAAAATAATAATAAATATTAGCTATGAATATTCTGCATTAATAAACTTTATTTACAATATAGAAATTTGCATAGGTGATATAGTCTTTCCTTATGTTACTGATGGTCATATATGATAAAACTAAGCAAAATGAACTCTAGGATATGGATACAAGAGGTCTATCATTGTGATTGTTGTTCTTAATGTACTTAATGTTGTTCTTATGTTCTTAATGTGCTGTTATTTTTTTCTCTTTTTATCCCCTTATGGTTACTCTCATGTGGTTAATATATCTGACTTTGTTACTAAGTATGTTGTATAACTTTTTTTTGCTTATTTGAAATAGGGAAGGGAAGGGAGAAAACAAGATGATTGGGAGGGTTTGGGGAGGAGGAAAGTGGGACAAAAACTTGAGAAGTGGTATCAATGTTTGAGAAGTAATTCACCCACCCTCTGACAAAGGTAATTCTAACCTCTCTATATATTACCCAGTCAATAAAAAAAAAATTCCCCCAAGAAGAAAAATCTTAAGTTGATTTGATCTCTACCCTCTGAATTATAAGCCTTTCATTCACGTATTAATAATGCTGTTACTGCTTGTATCATAGAACTTTTAGGATAAAAAGAGACTAGAAACACAATTTAGCTGTACAGTCAGCACCTTGAATGTAGTAGACTGAAAATACAATGTTAATTCCTTTGCGTATTTACATTCTTACAACATAATCATGCCATTAGTGTGACCTATAATGTTCATTTATTTTCTTTCTTGAAATCTTTTGGTGTTTAGCTTCCTATTTTATTAGCTTACTTTCAGGCCACTAGTTTGTAAGATCTCCTAAGGCTTCACTTTAAAAAAAAACAACATAAAGAAAATATGAAGTTAGTTTATACCTTATGATGCTTAATAGGATTACAGGGTCATAAGATTTTCCTATGTACATATATTCTTTTTACTTAATTTAATATTTGTGGCAATTAAAAAATAAAAATCTTTATAGGCTAATCAGATTAATTCAGGTTGCTTTAATGGGCAGGGATCTTGTAGTATGGGGAATTGTTGACTCATTTTTAAATTTTTTTATTGCGATTAATAGAAGAGTTACATTATATTCACCAGATAGAAGGTGTGTTACTTCACAAACATTGATACCCTTTCTCATGACATGGTCCCCATTTCCCTTCCATGCTCCCCCCACTTTTCTTGATTTCCAGCCTTCCCTATCCAATTTCAGATAACCAATTAATCACATATAAAATATATCAGATAACAAGGTGAAAAATTGTACCAATATGAGATAACCAAGGGATGGCAAAAGAGATGAGAGATAACATAGTACATTAAGGACAACAGTCACTCATTATATGGCTTTTGTTTCCTTATCCTGGAGGTCCTTACATTTAGTGTTATACTATTTGGCCTAATGTCTCTAGATTTTGTTCTATTGTAAATCTTTGCTAGGAGATCCCAAGGTTTGTACTGGTTGACAAATGAGGGAGATTATTGGGCTTATGTTCCTTTGAGTCTGGCTTACTTCACTTAATATGATTTTTTCTAAGTCTTTCCATTTCCTTACAAATGGAGCGATGTCGTTCTTTCTGACAGCAACATAGAATTCCATTGTTGACTCATTTTTACTGCAATAAAATCTTCCAGTGCTCTTGGAAACAAAATAGAAGTGATCATAACACGAGCGCATGTTTGGGAATTTCATTTATAGAAAATTATCCATTTTTCCCCAGATATTTTGGGGTTATTATAAGTTTTAATGAAGAAATAGTGACATAATGGATTCTGATTAATACAAGTGTTGTTTTGTCTCATTGTAGCTCTATACTAAAATTATTTTTTAAAATCCTTGAAAATAAATCTATCAACTTAAAATCTTGCCTAGCTTGGTGGGCTACCTTTTTACCCAAGTGCATCACAGCATATCGAGTGCAAAACAATAATTGTAATATCCTAGTGAAAGCTCTTTGGTTTCCTTTAAGGCTTTCTAGGCTTTGCTTCTTTTGAAAGCAGTCTTTCCTTTTTTTTCACATGGGCTAACAGAAAAGTGAAATAAAAGCATTTTAGTTTTCTTTGACAAAAACATATTATATTTTTTATTAAAAATAGTTTTGCTTCCCTGGTTTGGCTTCCTACTTTCAAATGGTACTAATACCGGATGCTCTGCAGGTATTAATTTTTTAGAAAGTTTCTACATATATATTTATTATATGAAATAAAATTGCATAGATATTGCTCCATGATACAATGTTTTCTATAATCTAACCCAAGATCTCATTTTAAAAATCACATCAAAGTATTTAACTAAATGGAAAAGCTACAATGTCACAAATAGTAATATTAGAATTGAGATTTGTTCTTAATCTGGAACTTATTTGTAATAGGGTTTGGAGCCTCCTTTTGATATGTGAGTAAATTTGCATTCTCAACAAGCCAAAAGTAGCTGAAAATTGTACAATTCATATGGTCATCCTTGTCTATGCTGTACTTGAGTTCATGTGCATATCCTTTCTCTGAACTTGTTTCATAGAAAAATCATTCCTAGTTTCATACCATTTTAATGAGAGAGTTTGATGATAAAAATCATTTATTTCATTTACATCTTTTTCCTTTATAACAATAGAAAAGCCTTTCTGTTTCTCAATTATAGCTTGAAAAACTAAGAAGTAAAACTCAGCTGGTTTTAACCAAAATGAAAACTAAAGATATCCCCAAAAGCCTAGGTACAGTCAGTGACTCATGCCTGTAATTTAAGATATTCTAAAGACAGATAATGCGATGACAGCAGATCAGGGACAAAGCAGGATAAAATGTGAATCAGAACAAGAACCCCTCCTCCACCTCACCAAACAAACTGAACTGATGGCTTTTGCCTGGAAGACAAAGTTCTGAAGGAGTCATGGGTAAAAGGATCATGATTTCAGTTCTTCCCCAAGAGAAAATACCAAGACCTTACCCAAAGAAAAGTTAGAAATGTGGCTTAAATGAAAATGGTTGCTTGCATAGAAAGAACAAGGGCTTGAGTTCAACTCTAAAAGTTCCAGTTTTAACAAAAAAAATAGAAAAAGAAAAAGAAAGGAATAGAGGAATGATAAGAAGGAAAGGGAAAAAGAGAAACTTGAAGGAAGGAAGGAAGGAAGGAAGGAAGGAAGGAAGGAAGGAAGAAAGGAACTGTAAGTGGAAATGTAATTCCATGCATCCTGGCAACAAGGGCACAAAGTAAAACATTATAAATTATCTAAACAAAGTAGACTCATTCATCAAGATAAGGGGAAGTAGAACATTTACTAGGATTTATACTATGGCTGTACTAGATATTCTGTTTAAAATATTTTTTAATTAAATAGACATAGAACCTTACTTTCTGTTTCAGAGAATGGAGACTAAAGCTGTATTAAGAATTATGCTTGGGCGGGAAATTTGGCCTAGTGGTAGAGTGCTTGCCTAGCCTGCACAAAGACCCGGGTTCAATACCTTGGTACCACATACGTAGAAAAAGCCAGAAATGGTGCTGTGGCTCAAGTGGCAGAGTGCTAGCCTTGAAGAAAAAAACCCAAGGACAGTGCTCAGGCCCTGAGTTCAAACCCCAGGACTGGCAACAACAACAGCAACAACAGCAACAACAACAACAACAACAACAACAGAATTATGCTATGTCACAGGAAGAACTTGCTACTGTTACATTTGTGGGAACCAGTATAATCCCAGGACAACAGGCATTAGGAACTCCGATAGTTTAGGTCACTCCAATCCCTAAGTAGGAGCTTATTTGACTATATACCAAGACTTAGCTGGAGTGAAACAGCTTATGCACTCAGGGAAAGCCTTCACACTTCTCTATATTAAATCGTTTTGTTGAAAAGGAAAACTCTCCATCCAGCACTAAATTGATGAAGAAAAAACAAGCAATTCACTCTGAACACTCCAGACACACTAAAAACTTGCCTTAGCAACTCATACAATTTTGGAAAAATTGTGCAATTTTGAGAAAATCAGCAACAGGATTACAATGGGGTAACAAGATGGAATAAAAGAAAAAAAGGAAACATATTTGTGTGGAAATAATCCAATGGGTTCTTACACAATGCCTATTTCTTAACAGGCTTTCAAAGATTCTGACTTCATATCACCAGCTAGATTCCAACATTTTTATAATTCCTTAGAAAACTTCTTGAGAAACTCTAACATGTACTGGTATGGTGATACAGAGAGGCATGAGGAGAAGGGCCTGGAATTTAAGGCCATAACAGCAGGGCAACAGGATGAAGATGGACTGGGCACTGTATGGTGGCCAATCGAAAGTCTATTTGCATGAATTACACAAATGAACATTTTTAGGAAGTATTTTAAATTAAATAAATCATGCACTCCATAAAGCATTCTTTTATTTAAAAGAATGTTCAAACAAACCTTTAATTGCTCATCTTTGTATGGACTTACTGTGTTCCCAGGCACAGTTCTGAGTAGATTTTGTGTGGTGATCTATTTAACCCTTGCAACAAACTGGGGAAGTTGCTTATTCACATCATCTTTGTCTTCTTGCAGAAGATGAATAAACAGAAGCTTGGACTCACAACTACTAAAAAAATGTCCATAGTTTGTATAAGACATTTATTTGACACTTAATGCTTAACTTTTGATCATTACATAATGAATGCAATTTCTCAAACATTCTTTTTCTTTTTTTAATAAGTTTTATTGTCAGGATAATATATAGAGGGGTAACAGTTACAGTAGGTGCATTCCTTCTCACACATTGATACCTCTTCTCATGTTTCAAATATCCTTTAATAAAAGAGAAAAAGAGATGTTTTAGAATCTCTCTCCTTTTGTCTCTTTCACTCTTATGAATTGTCTCTCCCTCCACATATGTATATGTAAAATATGTATATGTAATATATATGTATTTTATATACATGCATATATGTGTGAATATATATGATTTGAAGTCTCAGTCACAACCTATCAATTGTACATTTTATTATGCCTCTTACTGAATATTGTTTTAAATTCTAGCCTTAAGAGAGTTTAGGTTTCAGTGTTAGATATCCTACTCATGTATTGTTAGGTGATAGGCAATGCAATTCATTATATTTTAAGAAAACAAATACAAAAGATATGGCCAGATTTAATATATTTACCAAAAATGAGTTAAAAGGCAGAAAAATCTAGTGAGGTACGACCATTTTAGTCAAACAAATGTTGATGGACCCAGCTTTTTTCTTTGTTAAAAGCAATAAGAAAGGAGGTCAGTTAAAGATATAAGTAAAAGAAATTGACAAACTAATAGATTTGCCTTATATACATGCAGTGAAAATATCTGTGTAATTGCTATAGTTGCTAGAATATTTCTGAGTTAGATATATTATATAAAGGACTTTAAGTAGTTTTGACAAATATTTTCACATATTATTTACTAATTAGAGTGTGTTTCTAACCTGGGACAACCTGTTAACCTCAGTCATTAACATTTATGTATAAATCAGGCAATGTTCAAAAATTAACAAATATATTTCGATTCCTACAAAATGCATTAAGTACAATTCAAGATGCATAATATTTTATAATTTATTGTAAAATTTAAGCCACATTTGAAATTACAATTTCTACTTCTCGATACAGATTTATTCTCTCATGCTATGCCTACAAGAGGACAGGGAAGACTCAAATAAAACTGTAAAAGACTGGGGAAATAAAAGTGTATCTTCAGTGTGTGTGTGTGTGTGTGTGTGTGTGTGTGTGTGTATTGATCTTTTAGGAATTAAATTTTACTTTTTTTTCTTTTGAAGCTGTTGACAATGTAACTTCAAATTACTAAGAAAGTTGCCTAAAGAATGTGAACAAAGCATTACTTCAGGTATCACATTTTAGTTATTTCTCTCTATATATGCAATTCCAATGTGTCACTTGAACCAGCACTTCATCCAATTACTGAAGATAAAAATGGCAGGAATAAGAGATCTGTCTGAGCAACATTGGCTTTGAACCATTCTGCACTTCATTATCCTCCAATCAAGCAGTCAGGTTTCCTCGCCTCTCTAGTTCACTTTCTACTGACTAGCATTTATAGAACATTAATTGGTTACACTGTAATTTTTAGCTAGACTCATATGAATAGAGTGTTAGTGATGGCTCATTCACGGTTTTATTCTCTTTTGTGTAGTTTGCTAAGAGATTCCCTCCAGATTTCTCTATCATCACCTACACAGCTCTCCTACTGGCTATAAAATACTGCAGCAGCTTGTAGGTAATTGATCAGACAAGTGAACTGTAAAATATTCATTTTCTACTTCAACAGCCAGATAAATCTCTAGGGAAGAGGATGAAAATATTGCTTATGCACATCAGGTTCGGTAGAGTAATAGCAAGTTTGCTGATAAGCAGGGGTCCACTACAGAACGAATACTTAATTCAGAGCTGTGCCAGAAGTGGAGGTAGCAACCTCCCTTTGCCTGAAGCTACATGTCTCATTATATCCTGAACCTGCGGCATCAACATCAGTGCCCTTGTCATGTGCTCAAAGGATGGAGCTTCCTCTTTTAATTACTCAGGTTCATCTTGGCATAACATGCCAAATAGTCAATTAACACTTAGGGACTGTAACCAATATGGAAAACACTGAAATGCTAATGAAATGAGAAGAAAGAGAAATGTAGCTGTGCAAAGGATTCTGGGAATACAGGTTGGACAGATTTCCTAGAGTTTTATTGTTTGTCTTTATTTTTATTTGCTTTTCTTAGGTTTCATTTCAGTTTTCCAACGACTTAGGTATCAGATTGCTTTAGGTAGAATTTGTTAATAGATGGCACTCAAACTATTTAAGCTACGACTAAAAGTAGTACATGATTTTAATCTTGTTCTGTTTTCAATAGCAAAAACTTCTGAGAAACACTTATCTTGGTTTTATCCCTGCCCCCAAACTGTAACTCATTTTTCAAGGCGCTTCACCCAGTGAAATAGCCAAAATAGGGTTTCTGTAACTATCAATGTCATGGAAGCCTTGACATATTTTTCTTTCTTGTAGTTTACTAAAGTCTTAGGTATATTCTAAGAAACAGTCCAGTCACTAGAATCATGAATGCTCATTGTATGGTGTAACTTAAAATTGTAATCCTGTTCTTAAGACTGTCTATTTCTCAATCCAAAATAAAAGTTTTGGTCCCTCTTTTTGGAAGCCTCTCATCTTAGTGTAAATGGAGAGAAAACATTATTATTTAATAGCTGTTCCTGTGTCCCCTGAATGTCAGTGTCTCTTGCTCTTACCTTGATAATACACTGATGCTATTGAAGAAGAAGAAACAGGGTTTTCTGGTCTTTCATAAGGGTTGAGTTGAAATGGACTCCTGAAAGAATAAATGTAAGATGCAAAAAACAAGAAGCTTATTAATACATCATATGTACATGAGAGAGTACAGGAAAATCAGCTATTTCCAAATAAAGGATGCTGATTAGGTTCATACAATGTCTTTAAAAAAGAATAGTAAGGGGCCGGGAATTTGGCCTAGTGGTAGAGTGCTTGCCTAGCATGCACGAAGACCCAGGTTCAATTCCTTGGTACCACATACATAGAAAAAAGCTAGAAGTGGTGCTAAGACTCAAGTGGTAGAGCTCTAGCCTTGAGAAAGTCCAAAGATAGTGCTCAGGCCCTGAGCTCAAGCCCAGGACTGGCAAAAAAAAGAATAGTAATATTTTTAATGGAGAAATAGCATACCAAATGAAAAAAATTAATATTCAGAGCAGCAAACTGTGGGAAAGTAGATCAATAGATAATGTCTAGTTAATATAATTGGTAATGTAGATCCTTCTGGTGTCATTGCCAGGTCAAAGGGGGTCTAAAGTTATCCGATGACAAAACTATAATCTCATTGGAGAAAAGGATAAGAGGAATAGTTCATATGTTTTGAACCATATGTAGTGATTTTGTTAGCAATGCAGCTGACCTGCAATTGCTTCTCAATTTTCTCCAACTGTAAACCTTCCGACAAGGAGCAATTGTATACGGTGGCATGTCAGGTTTACCACACCATTCTTTCTGGGAGGTAAGTAAAGGATGACTGTGAGAAAAATATCCTTTTGATTTTACTGGGGAATCATGAGAGACCTCTCCACTTTCACTTCTTGGGAAAGGTTCATCTGTGGCTCCGCTCTTACCATATTTCTCCTCATCTGCCCTCACCACATCTTTCCCTTAGAACACAGGCCCTTACTAGGAGCTTCTGGATCTCTCATAAGCAAGTAGCACCCTTGATGAGATACCAGCAAAATGGTGCATGTTCTTGCAGTGCCTACAGGTTTTGAAGGATACACGTATTCTGTTCTCCTCCCACGTTTTGGGTATAAATATCTTTACAAGCTGTTTTCTCTGTTCTTCTAACTCTCTCCCATTGTCTTCCCATATATGTGTCCTGTTTCATTGCCTAAGTGCACAACTAGCTAGACATGAAATGATGTTTACTGTTACTTACTTTAGGCATTCAGACACATTTTGTCAAGTAAATCATTTCCTTAGGATCTCTATTTCTCCTGAAATAAAAAGGAAGTGCTCTTTTTCTCAAAAACAAAGTTAAACTACCATTCAGCAAGAATGTTGCTTAACTGCCATACCATGTGCCCTGTGTGTTAGTCTGCCATGTTTTTCTAATGTGTTGTCCCCACCTCTTTCTCCCTCCCCCCCTTATCCCTATGGTCTTATAAAATTATAGCAGTCTGGGCAGTTCAGTGACAGAAACTTTAGTTTTGAATGGACCTTGATAAAATGTGCTGTTCTTTTTTCTTTTTAGGTATTAATTAATACTTTATGCAGGAATTTTTGATTGCTTTTTAAAATTATTTTTGCTGTCTTTTAAGCTTCTCTGATAATCCTGGGTAACAAGAAAAAGTTCCATTCCGTAGCCTGCTATATCTCATCTGTTGAAAACCTTAATGGAAAAACCAAAAAGCAATCAGAAAATGCCTGCACTTTCTTCAAAATAGTTTTATTCCTTAAACAAAAGAAAATTGGAAAGATGGTTAAAACGAAAGCTTCTTGTTTTAAAATTGTATCTGGATAGCTAGAAAAGGGTGGGAGACTGAATGTTTTCTCCAGAAATGGCGTTTCAAAATCTACCTTCAGCAAAGGCAACACATGCTCAAGTTTTTCTTCTTCCTCAATTTATTACATCTTTGCATCTGTGGATTTAGGACCTAGTGAAGGCATAAAGTATTTTATAATTACCCTGATCTTCTCAGGTTCAATCTATTTCAAAGGTGAAATTGTTAATAGTCAACCAATTTTATTCTTAGTTACCCTTATCTTCATATTTGCAGAAATATCTCCAAATTTGTGACAACAGAAATATTGAATAAATTAGTGGATATGTGACTGCAGATTCTGTGTCTTCTTCAGTGTCCACCGAAGTCAATAGTCACAGAAAATATGGAGAACTACTTGAATGGAATTGTCAAGAAATAATGTACCCACTACCTGACAAATGTAACTGTAATCCTTCTCTCCATCATCCTGACAATAAAATAAAATTTAAAAAATAGAGGAGGAGATGACATATTTGATTGCTGTTTAGCTGAATCTGATTAAAGATGACTTAACTTCCATAGTACATCATACATTTTGTTGATATTAAATATCTTTATATTATTAAAAGCATGTAGTTGATATACTTTTGAAAGCTAGATGGTCCTAATCAAATGAAAGCTTAAGTACCAATAAAGAAAGAACACACTGATGTTGACTTAGTCTGGTTCCTAGAAGACACTGTACAACTTACTCTTCTTTCACTTTTTTCTGTTTTAATCTATTTTTCAATTAATCTGTAATGGACATGAAGATACTTCCTATAAGGAAGCTAATTATTATTAAAAATTAATTGTATTTCCTCCAGTAGTTCTCAATGTGCATTAAATGTGGTCACATCTTACAGCTCCACAGAAGGAGCAAATGGTCAGCTTCAGATGTACTTTGTAGTAAAGACTGACAAAATTATGGATCGGCAAAGTTGTGATAGCATGGGGATAGCAAATTGAGCACCACAGGTTTTTTAGTTGTAAAGTGAAGTTTATTAGGAAAAGACACACCAGTGATGCTAGAAATATGAAGTAAATAAAATAAAGTTTCTTAGAGCAGAACAGTTACTCACTTGTAAACCTAAGTTGTAAATTTGCTCCCACATACTGCTTACTGATCATTTGAAATAAATTCCAGATACAAAAATAAATACTTACTTCGATTACTGCTTAAACTATTTTTTACCGTAATCTTTTAGGGTGATCACAGAATCAAAGGAGTAGCATGTCCTTTGAAAATGATTTTCTGTCACTTACGTAATATTTTTAAATAAAATGATGTTAAAGTTTAATATCCCTTCTAGTAATTCTCATAAAATAATTCTCATTGCAGATTTTTAAACTATTTAGTTGGTTTATTTTGTGATATGTAAATTAAAATGATTATACAAGAAGAACCCATTTTCCTCCTATTTACAAGTATGAAAAGTTGCTGTTAATATTCAAATGTGTTCCTTTATTTCAGTTTGTCTTTCATGTCTTTCTCTTTAACTATAGAAAACAAAATATAAATTTAGTGTTGCAATTTCTGTGAAAGACATTGTACATTATTTTTGATGTAGTACCTTTCTATGTAGTTCATGGTACTCTAAACCTGCTTGCTCTGTTGCTCAAATTGTTGTTAAAATGATGATTATACTGCCTCAGCCTCTCTACTGCTGTAATTGTGTGTATGAGAAAACCTAGCTTAATTATACAAGCATCTATTCCTTTTCACAAAAAGTATGTGATTTCTACAGATTTTGCTTAGCATAAAGAGTATATTGTATAAGGGAGAAAAAATTTCACATATATCATAAAGTTCATGACTGAGGCACCTATAATAAAGGATAGAGTAATAAAAGAAAACATTGAAATTTAATTACTATAAGTTTTTAGATGAAATCGTAACATTAGAAATAAAGAATGAAACAGGGAAAATGTTTTTGAATACATAAGTTTGATGATAATTAGATAGATATCCACATTTATAATCTAAAATTTGCATCTGTTCCAATAACCTTTTCTGAAAATTATTTACTTTGTTGATAAGATAGTGTGATAGACCACATGGTTGAGCCCTATTGTGCAAATTGGCAGGCCAAAATTCCAACCTAAATCATGGTTGTGTCAGAGATGTGGCACATTTCTCATGGTTGAGTTGATGGCCAGACCAGAATATACTGAATGGGAAAAGACCAGATCAGACCTGATGAAACAGGAACAGACCATACCAGACCATACCAGACCCTGGGCCATTTTGTACCCAAGCTGTACACAAGACTAATTTTAATTTCTCAGAGTAACTTTCATATTTAATGTGTTTTTGAAAAAAATAGAAACTCTGTCTTACCCCAACAATAAAATACAATTAAAAAAGCAAATTTGAGGAGTAATCCTAGGTCAAATATTTTGGAAAGAAAAACAATAAATAACAAAGAGAATAACAAAAATAAAAGAAAGGACAGACCAATTTGTGCTTCCACTGCCAATATATGATTTCCTACTGACCCACTGAGTCAAACCCCACAATCTCATTATGTCTTCTTATTTTTCCTCTAAGTCATTCAAAATCATATACCATATATCAAGCTTCTTAGCACAAAATACTTCACCATAAACTTTTGTGTGATTATAATACAATGAGCAAGTTTAGCAAAGTTATGTAATCCAGTTTTTATAGAGTGAATTATAATATTCAAAAAAGAAAGACTACTACCAAAACTTTGTTTTTTCCAGTTTTAAATTAAAAGTATTATTTCCCTTTCAAAAAATTTAAATAAAAAAACATTTCTTTTACTTGCACAAAAAGTTGCCATTCAATTGAGCAGCTTTTGAATGCAGTACCTCTTGATTAATATTACCTCCTTAAACATTCTCACACATCCCTTCCACCTCACCCCTCCCCTCACTTTGATTTTTAGGTTATATATTGAATTTTTTCATTTAACAAAGTATTTTACATACACAGTGCATTTTGATCTATATCATCCCTTCAACATTTTCATCCCCTTTTGACACACCCTTTCTCCTATGTATCTCAATTCTGTACTATATACTGAATTCTTACTTGCATTTTACCCCTTTCTCCCATTCATTATTCTACACCTATCCCCTTACACCACTCAACTTGCACATACCATTTTTTGGTACCTATTTTGTTGAGGTTCAATTAGTCTTTCTAAAGAATTATAATATTTGTGCTTTCCATTGAAACTATTATACTTCAGCCCATTCATTTACAGCTGCTTACATATGATCCAGTTTTTTGACTTACAGATTAGTAGGCACTTTATAGTTCCCACAAATCAGGAATATCATGCAACCTGTGTTCTCTGGGTCTGGTTATCTTCACTTAATATACTTTTTACCATTCTTTCTGATGGATGAGTAGAGTTTCTTCATGTATATATACCACATTTTCTTGACCTATTCACCCACTGAGGAACATCTGGTTTGCTTCCATATCTTGGCTCTGGCAAATAGTGCTGCAATAAACATGGGTTATGATGGTGGGTTTAGTGTATCCTTGTTTGGGCTCTATTACATACTGAATGGCAAAGGATATAGCTAACAAGCTAAAAATAGAAATATCACAGAATGAGAGATCTTTACCAACTGTGTATCAGATAAGGAGCTAATATCCAAATATACTTCGAGCCCTAAAAATTAATCCCTCAAAAATTAAAGCCTCAAGTAAAAATAGGCTAATTTAAAGAGAGACTTCAGAAGAATTAAATATGGCCGATAAACACATAAAGAAATAGTCAACATCTCTGGCCATAGATGAAATGCAACTTCATCCCATTAAGAATGGCCATTAATCTTCCGGTAAAAGAGTCCTAGATGTGTACTAACTATTACCAATGAGAGAAACCATTGAGCCTATGTTCCTTTGGGTATGGCTTACTTCACCTAATATGAGTTTTTTTTCCAAGCTTTCCAATTCCTTACAAATGGGGCAATGTCATTCTTTCTGATGGTAGCATAGAATTCTACTGTGTATAAGTACTACATCTTATTGATCCAATCATCTACTGAGGGGCATCTGGGTTAGTTTCATATCTTTCTATGGTAAATAGTGCTGCAATGAACATCGTTGAGCTAGTGGCTTTAGTATGTCCTTGTTTCTGGACTTTTGGGTAAATACCAAGGAGTGGACTTGCTGGGTCTTAGCGGAGCTCTATGTTTAGTCTTCTGAGGAATGGTCATACTGCTTTCCATAGTATTTGAATGAGTTTATACTCCTACCAACAACCAACCCAGATATGATGAGAGTAAATGAAAACAATTCTAGGATGTGGAAACAAGAGCTTTATCTTGAGTGATTGTTGTTCTAAATGTACTATGTTATTTCTCTTCTCTTTTATTGCCCTCTGGTTAATCTCATATTGTTACTGCATTTGACTTTGTTACCTGGTATATTTATAACCATTTATTTGAAATAGGAAATAGAATGGGGTAAAACAAGATGATTGGGAGGGGTGGAGGGAGGGAAAAAGGGACAAAAACATAAGAAGGGCTATCAATGTATAAGAAGCAATGCACCTAATACCTGATGAATGTAACCATTACCCCTCTGTGCATTACATCAATAATAAAAAAATAAAACAAGAGAAAAAGAAAAAAAAAAAGAAAAAAGAAAAAAAAGAATAGCCATAAAAAAACCACTACCCATAACAAATGCTGGTGTAGATGTGCTCAAAACAGAACTCCATTGCTGTTGATGAGAATATAATGTTGTTTTGCCACTCTGGAGAGCAGTATGGAGGCTCCTAAAAAGACCTAACCATATTTGAAGGCCTCACATCAATACAAGGGTTTAGGGGAACATTTAAGATCCAGATATAATATACCCATTTCATCATATGAGGACGAAGTGAGAGTCATTAGATCTGCAATGTAAAACACTTAATGCATCAATTAATTGATTTTGCTTTTACTAGCTTTGCTCTGAGAAGAAAAACTCTACTGTTCATAAGACACCATCATACTGGTTCCAAGGCAATAACAATTTTTTCATCTTCAAAAAATGTTTTTTTTCATTATTTAGTAATATACCAAGAGTATTATTTCCATGGAAAACCAAAGAGTCCTGAATAGCTATTCTTATGACTTCCATTTAACATTGAAGTCCAGTCACAAAAAATTATTAGGTTAGGAAACTGAAGTAAAAGAATAACACTGAAAGGAGAAGGAGAGAATTCAATGTATAATCTAAAAATTAAGAGTGAGGGCAGGGATGAGCAAGACAGGGCTAGGTAAAAGTCTACATTCAGTGCAGTGTTGGATGTACTGAGAGGTATTTTATCCAGATTGTAATGCTCCCTTCAATTTTCTAACAGTAAATTCTATTAAACATATTATTTTTGTTCAGAACAATAAGTATAGAAACATAAATCAAAAAAGAAATGAAAGATGAGGGGAGGGGGGAAGGGGGACAAAAACATGAGCATGGGTATCAATGTGTGTGAAGTAATACTCCTTCTATCTGGTGAATATAACTGTAACCCCGCTATTAATTATAATAAACATTTTAAAAAAGAAAAGTAATTTAAGTAATTAAATATTACTTCATCAATGTTATTTCTTATGGGCTTGTTAGTCAACAAGAAAATCCTTTTAAATAAAGAAAAATAGAACTATAAAATTCACTTGTTGCATACTAATTCAAGCAAGTGAACTAACAACAAAAGTGTTTTAAATAATGTTTCTATCTTTAATT
Organism: Megascapheus bottae; assembly: GCF_031878675.1. NCBI lineage: Eukaryota > Metazoa > Chordata > Mammalia > Rodentia > Geomyidae > Megascapheus > Megascapheus bottae. The sequence goes on along the minus strand of NC_143513.1, from coordinate 55,182,025 downwards.
AGGAGATAAAATATAATAAATTTAATATGTATTAATTGCTATTTTTTCTGACAACATATTTATTGATGAAACTAATGAAATTCAAGACACTTCCTTAAAATGTGCAAATGTCTAATGGGGACTGAGATATTTTTAATGTGCCTGTAACACATACAAAACTTTGCTGCAGGGTGGTCTTTAAAAAATGAGAAACATTAAAATAGTATAAGAAATAAAAGATCTTTCTCTGTCTATCTGGGTTTTTACTTAAAACATATTTGAAAACGTCATTCAACTTCATTATGTTTCACTGTAATCAGCATATATTAATAAATCCATGTGAATGAGGATAGATTCAAATGTTCATACTACTATAAGACATCTGCATTTTCAATTGAAAATATAAAATATATTCTCAGAGGCCTCCACAGCCTAGTATCCCTCTGCTGACATTATGTCTGTTGATTCTAACCTGCTTTACCTTATGCATTTAAGATAAGGATCCATCAGATTGCAATCTGCTTCTTAATTCTAATCTTTATATGCTCTCTTCATGCTATGGCATCCTTTGTTGTATTTCAAATCGCCATACACTTTTATTTTGAATTGAAACTTCAAAGAGATATTATTCAGTCTTCATTACCCTAATTTATTTAGATATAAGATAAGACTGAGGGAAGTGATGACATGCTTTAATCTCTATGCTATCTTTATACCACCTCTATATGACTTCTGAGTAAAGATCTCTTCAATATTAGGGGTTTTTTTTTGCACTGACAATTGCAGTGTTCAAGCATAGATGCTACTAGTCTTCCACAAAAATGAGAAGGAAGATGCAGAAAATTTGAAATAACAGTGGAAGAAACATTCCAAATATAAGAACTGCAAGTCAAGTAAACTATGAAATTTGAAAAGTTTTGAATCTAGAAGAAACAGATGAATTCCTACCCAATATTAACATACCTACACTGAACCAAAAAGAACTATCCCAACTAAACAGGCCTATTTCAAGCACTGAAATAGAAATGGCAATAGAGATCTTCCACCTAAGAAAAGCTCAGGGCCAGAGGGATTCACAGCTGAATTCTATAAGGTCTTCAAAGCAGAGCTCACACCAATACTCCTCAAGCTCTTCAACGAAATTGAAAATGAAGGTTCTTTACCAAACTCATTCTATGAAGCCAGTATAACCCTCATCCCCAAACCAGACAGAGATTCATCAAAGAAAGAGAACTATGGACCTATTTCTTTGATGAACATCAATGCAAAACTTCTCAACAAAATACTGGCCAACCGTCTACAACAACTTATCAAAAAAATTATACACTATGATCAAACAGGATTCATTACAGGGAGGCAAAGCTGGTTCAACATACGCAAATCAATTAATATAATTCAACACATCAACAGGAGCAAGCACAAAAATCACATGATTGTCTCAATAGATGCAGAAAAGGCATTTGACAAGATCCAACACCCCTTTATGTTAAAAGCTCTGGAGAAACTAGGAATCCAAGGAACATTCCTCAATATAATAAAGACTGTGTATGACAAACCCACAGCTAGTATTCTACTTAATGGCGAAAAGCTAAAGCCATTCCCTCTAAAATCAGGAACGAAACAAGGATGCCCACTCTCTCCACTACTCTTTAACGTAGTACTAGAATTCCTAGCCAGTGCAATAAGGAAAGAAGCAAGCATATAGGGAATCCAAATAGGGAAAGAGGAAGTAAAACTTTCCCTCTTTGCAGATGACATGATCCTGTACTTAAAGAATCCTAATAGACTCTACTCCCAAGCTCCTTGAGCTGATTCAAAACTTTGGAAGGGTAGCAGGCTATAAAATTAACCCTCAAAAATCAGCTGCCTTCCTCTATGCCAACAGTGAGAGGAATTAGGCAACAATCAGGAAAGCAACTCCTTTTGCAATAGACTCAAAGAAAATAAAGTACCTAGGAATTACCTTAACCAAGAATGTAAAGGACCTTTTTGACAAAAACTTTAAAACCCTGAAAAAGGAAATTAAAGCATAACTAAGGAAATGGAAAAACCTCCCATGCTCCTGGATTGGAAGAATCAACATCGTGAAAATGACAATCTTGCCAAGGGCTATCTATTAATTCAACGCAATACCCATCAATATCCCAATGTCATTCTTTAAAGAAATAGAAGAGGCAATCCAAAAGTTCATATGGAATCATAAAAGACCCCATAGAGCAAAAACACTTCTCAGCAGAAAGAACAGCGCAGGAGGAATTTCAATACCAAACTCTAGACTCTATTACAGAGCTATAATTATCAAAACAGCTTGGTACTGGCACAAGAACAGGCCTGAAGACCAATGGAATAGAACTGAGGATCCAGATATTAAATGACACACCTATGGCCACCTAACCTTTGACAAGGGAGCGAAAAAAAAATAGAATGGAAGAAAGATAGCCTCTTCATCAAGTGGTGCTGGCAGAACTGGTTAAGCACCTGCAGAAAACTAAGTTGGATCCTTCTTTGTCACCCTGCACTAGAATTAACTCCAAATGGATCAAAGACCTGGAGGTAAAAGCTGACACACTGAAAATTTTACAAGAAGGAATAGAAGATACACTAGGCCTCCTTGGCACAGGTCGAAACTTTCTTAATAAGGACCAAGAATCACAACAAAGCAGAGAAAGGCTGGATAAGTGGGACTGCATTAAACTGCAGAGCTTTTGTATGGCAAAGGACATAGCTAGTAAATTATTTAGGAAGCCTACAGGGTGGGAGAAGATCTTCACCAACCATACAACAGACAAAGGCCTCATATCTAAAATATATCAACAACTCAAAAAATTGAATCACTCCAAAACTAATCTCCAAAGTAACAACCATCCCATTAAAAGATGGGCCAAAGACTTAAAGAGAGTCTTCTCTGAAGAAGAAACAAAAATGGCCTATAGACACATGAAGAAATGATAACATCTCTGGTCATAAAAGAAATGCAAATCAAAACAACACTAAGATTCCACCTCACTGCAGTTAGAATGGCCAGGATCAGGAAAACTAATAACAACAGATGCTGGAGGGGATGTGGCCAGGAGGGATCACTACTACACTGTTGTTGGGAGTGCAAACTCGTTCAACCACCATGGAAAGCAGTATGGCAGTGCCTCAAAAGGCAAAACATAGAGCTCCCCTATGACCCAGTAATTCCACTACTTGGCATTTGCCCAACCATCCAGAAACTAGGGCATACTAAATCCACTAGCACAACAATGTTCATTGCAGCATTATTCACCATAGCAAAGATATGGAACCAACCCAGATGTCCCTCAGTTGATGAGTGGATCAACAAGATGCGATATTTGTACACAAAAGAATTCTATGCTGCTGTCAGAAAAAATGACATTGCCCCATTTCTTAGGAAATAGAAAGACGTAGAGAAAATCATATTAAGTGAAGTAAGCCAGACTGAAAGGAACTTAGGCTCAATGGCTTCCCTCATTTGTCATAATTAGTAGAAACCTTGGGCTCTACTAGCAGAGATTTGCAATAGAGCAAAACCTAGATACATAATGCCATATAGTATGAAGCTAATTGAAAGGACCTCCAGGATATTGAAACAAAGGCTATATAATGAATGATTGTTGTCCTTACTGTACTATGTTATCTCTCATCTCTTTTGGTTATCTCATATTGTTACAGTATCTCACTTTGTTTTCTGATATATTGGATATATTTGCATTTGGTTATTTGAAATTGGATAGGGAAGGGAGGAAAACAAGATGAGGGGTGGGGGTAGGGGGGGAAGGAAATGGGGACCAAGACATGTGAAAGGGTATCAATGTATGTGAATTAATGCCTTCTATCTGGCAAATATCATGTAACACTTTTATTAATTACAATAAAAAAATGAGGTTGAAGAAAAAAAAGAAACATGACAAATACTACACTGACTACAATAATATATATAATTTTAAATCTCCTTTTCTGAAAAGATTTGGGGCATTTATATTACTTTAGATCAGTACACATAAAATTACTAGAAACAAGTGATGTATAGTTTTCTCAGAGACAAAATAAAACAGCAGAGTTCCGGAAATAATAACATATGCATGGAATCAATTAATTGTTGAAAACAAAAAGCAAGGTTGGTTCAGTAGATAAAGGATAAGAAGTTCAGTAGACAGTATTTGGAAAATTAAAATAAACTCCAACCTATGCTACACAAAAATTACAAATGAACCGCCAGCACAAATTAACTCAAGTTTATTGAATTCAAATATAACAAACAGCTAAATAATAAACCTTTCAAAGAAGAAAGCATAAGTTAGCATACTTTTTGTTTTATAGTGAATAAGCAATATACAAAAACGCAAACATAAGACATTAAAATAGTTTGGGAAAATAGGTAAAAGCAAATTAAAACTAGACTGAGATCACACTATGACTCATCACCACAGATAAAACAAAAATACGGATAGTAATAAATTTGAATACAAATATAGAGCAATAAGAGCAGGAATTTGTGGGGCCAGGAGTTTTGCCTAGTGGTAGAGTGCTTGCCTAGCATGTACAAAGGCCTGGATTTGATACCTTGGTACCACATAAATAGGAAAAAAAAAGCTGGAAATAGTGCCGAGCCTCAAGTGGTAGAGCCTCTAGCCTTGAGAAAGCCCAAGGTGAGTGCTCAGGCCCTGAGCTTAAGCCTGGACTGCCAAAAAAAAAAAAATGGGATTGTATGCTTGCTTGCCAGCCTTTTGACTGGTGGTATACACTTCAGTGCAGAAGCAAATTTTGCCTTTCTGAGACTCTTTGGTGGGGGGGATAAGTCATGGAGCTTGAAATCGGGGCCTGAGTGATATACTTGGGCTCTTTTACACAAGGCTAGTGCTCTAGCACTTTGAGCCACAGTACTACTTCCAGTTTTCTGGTAATTAATTGGAGGTAAGACTCCTATGTACGCTCATGCTTGGGCTGGCTTTGAATACCTGAGACAATTCTATATTTTCATATCCATTGTCAGGACTCCAGTGGTTCTTGGAAAGCATATTTATAACATAATAAAGGACAAAAATTGAAAAAAGTAAAACAAAGAAAAGCAGAATAGAGATTGTTAAGAAATTTATATGACCACTGGGGAAGTGGGGCCTCTGTCAGCTAAAGAAAGATGTGTATATGAAATTTTTATTCTAACATCTGTAGTCGTAGACCTGTCTAATATGAAAGTGTACATGATCAAGATGTATTGTACATGTAACCTATTTTGTTAAATTGCAAAAATACTCCATATGTATCCTAAAATTAAGATATATAAGGGAAGGGCTTGGTAAAAATGTTGAAATGGGTGGCATTGGTTAAGATGCACTGTATTCAAAACTGTTTCAATGAATGGTAACTCCTCTGTAAAATTACAGAAGGGTAACAGAATATTTTTTAAAGGTATTCTGACTTATGGGTATAGTGAGGTTAGGAAAGATGGGGAAATGATCAAATACATGACACTGATCAAAATGTATCATAATTACTATCTGATGAGACCCTTTTTTCAGCTACTTAAAGTAATAAAATGGGTCGGGAGTTTGGCCTAGAGGTAGAGTGCTGCCCAGCATGCACAAAGACCTGGGTTTGATTCCTCGGTACCACATACATAGAAAAAATCCAGAAGTGGTGCTATGCCTTAAGTGGTAGAGCACTAGCCTTGAGGAAAGCCCAGGGACAGTGTTCAGGTCCTGAGTTCAAGCCCCAGGAGTGACTAAATAAATTCATAAATAAATAAATAAATAAATAAATAAATAAATAAATAAATAAAAAGTAATAAAAATAGATATGCTAAAATTTTCTTTGCTATGACATTATTATTAGCCAAAACTCTCAAATAACAGATAAAAATGATATAAATTTACAAGTCACACAATAAAGTATGACATAGTTACACAAAGAAATTACACAGTTATAAATAAAATTCACAAATAAATCTCATTTTTTAAATTGACACAAGGAAATACCATGTATAAGCATTGGTAAGAATATTCTACATCAAACTAGTGAATCCTCTTGGGACTTACTAATGACACAGAGGATGTTAGAGACTGTGAGGGAAGAAAAAATACACTTCTGCATTGCTGGTCATCTGTTTTCTATCCATGTTCTCAATAAATAGTTATGTTCACCTCACATAAATAAACTATACATACACACTTATTTCAGAATCTATTGTCTACATGTATATTATAGAGCCATTAGAAGTTAAAATAATGTCTTACATTTCAAAAAAGTGATACTTGTTCTCTTGCAAATAGAGTTTCATTAATTTCCATAATATTTATCTGAAGACTTCTTTATCCTTCTACTTATTACCAATAGTTTCTACTTGACAAAAGATTTTGATAAATGTTTAGATGTTTTAATCCACTGTTAGAGCTAATGAAACTACCCACTGAATTTGGCATGATTCTGTGAATAGGTATTTCAGCGATCATTGAATGTAGAAAATATCCCAATTCGTGCCATTCTTTATTTCCCTGTTATCACTGAAAGGAACAGGAGATATTTGGAGATCATCTAGTAAATAATGATTTGTATTGCAAGCATCATCATAATAAATTTATTAGACTGAAATTAAATCTACATTTGGTAATATTTTTGGAAGATAGTTTTTTAATTTCTTTTTTTACTTTTGGCAGTTCTAGGATTTGAATGCAGAGTCTCACATTTGCCACATGGGCACTCCACCAATTGAAATAGGACTCAAATTCTTCTATTTTTCAATTTTTCCAAATGGTGTCTAGCAGACATTTCTGCCTTGGGTGGTCTCAACCTCTGTTTTTCCATATGCAAGTCTTTTGAGTATGAGGATTACAGACATTGTGCCCAGGAGGACGCTAATCTTTTTTGTTTGTTTGTTTGCCAGTCCTAGGCTTGAGCTCAGTGTGTGAGTACTGTTCTTGGACTTTCTCAAGGGTAGAGCTCTACCACTTGAGCCTCAGCACCACTTCTGGCTTTTTTCTATGTATGTGGTACCGAGGCATCGAATCTGGGTCTTCGAGCATGCTAGGCAAGCACTCTACCACTAGGCCAAACACCCGGCTGGAGAAAGCTATTCTCATTAGTGAAGTATTACATTCTATATATGCATAAAGACAAACTCTTTTTACATCCCTTTGAGTTGCTTTTCACCAGACTGTTAACAATATGGTAGGTTTTTTTTACTCAGTCAAGAACATTGAGACTACCTTAACAAATGACACTTGAGAAAGTAAATGGGCACACTATTCAAATGCACGTTTAAAGCATGAGGAACGCGGGGCTCGATGGCTCACCCCTGCAATCCTAGCTACTCAGAAGGCTGAGATCTGAGGATCAAGGTTCAAAGCCAGCCCAGGCATAAGAGGACCTGAGCCTCTTATCTCCAATTAACATCTAGAAAACTGGATGTGGTGCTTGGCTCAAGGGTAGGGTGGTAGCCCAAGCGCAGAATTCAAGCCCTATGGCCAAAAAAAAAAAAAAATGCATGAGGCAGCAGGACTATCATGTCCTGATGATGATTGCTTAGAACACATCAGATCCTAAGCTAGAACCAAATAATAATAATAATAATAATAATAATATTAATAATAAAATGTGTAGTATATACAGAAAAATATACATCGTGTTTTATATTGATACATCAAATGCTCAAGTAGCTAAGTATATAAAAATTCAATTTAGTACCAAGTTAATAATAATAATTGAAATCTCACACCATCTCAAGTTTATATAATAATAGAGAGTAATTACAATTTTATTATCTGTATTAGTGGAAGTTCCCATAACTTGCCAATACACACTCTCCTCTACAGTCCTACAAAACTGGTATTTATAAATGATATATATAAAGCCATTTCTATACACTTGGGCTTCATAAGCATGAGTTAATAAAATTTGAAAGCCCAATTTCTTATGTTAGTGTCTTATAGCACATAACTTCATTTGTTTTAATATCTTCTTTGCCTGTCTACTCATATAGTGAGTGACTCATCTCATCTTTCTAAAGTTAGTACCATTAAACAAATTTTATGTTTACCCCAAAAATATGTTTCCTTCATTAAAAATATATTTATCACCTTAACATATTTACACTTTCTCTCTCTGACCAGTATTTCAGAGTATTTTGGAAATATAGAAGGCTATTTAGATCCTAAACCACAAGTCATTATTCCTACTTGCATTCCTCATGAGCAAATATTTAATTGTATTAAGACAAATACCAATACTCTCAGCAGATGGGAAATTTTATATGAGGTACTTTATCTGTCTGGGCCTCTGTTGAAGAAGTTCATTTCATTGCTAGCATGAGACATAGACTAATGATATTAATCCCATAGGGTTGTCTTGTTGTAAGTAAAAACTAAGATAGGATAAATTTTCATGTATGCTAAATAAAATTTGATACATATTAGCTTTTAGCATTAACTGTTGTCAAAAGGTATTAGTTGACATTACTTCAAATCATAATTCCTGGAGACCATAGAGGAATTGAGAATGGAAGGAGTGTGTATAGAAGTGTCTATGGAAAAGTTTTATCTATTTCTTCAAGAAAGAGCTTGTTGAGAGGAGCAATAATTTTGAAATTGAATTTTAGAACATATTAAAAAGACAATAAACATACTGTTTTTTGCCAGTCTTGTAACTGGGCCACTCTCTTTGGACACATTTTGCACAAGACTAGTGCTCTGCCACTTTAGCCACAGAGCCACTTCTGGCTTTTTCTATGTATGTGATACCAAGGAATTGAACACAGGGCTTTGTACATGCTAGGCAAGCACTCTACCACTAGGCCTTGCTCCCAGCCCCTAGATATACCTTTGACATGGATTTTGTGATGAATTTTTAGCTTCTGTTATTAGTTCCAAATCTAATATTTTATACCACTACAAACATTTTTATACTTGTCATTAATATTTTTACATAATATTCTCTTTCTCACTCCAAATATTAATGCTGTGTCATAAGCACTAGAATCCTCATTGATTGGTTTAAAAATATAGACTTGGTATCTATAAAATGATACATGTCAAAGTCATATCAGATCTTATTCCTTGTCTTTTTTAAATAGTATTTTTGTCAGGATAATGTATAGAAGAGTGACAGTTACATCCATTAAATATTGGGTGCATTACTTCTTCAATATTGATACCCTTTCTCATGATTTTTTTCCCAATTTACTTCTCCCCACTCTCCCAATCATATTCTTTTTCACTATTTCAAATAAACAAATACACACACACACACACACACACACACACACACACACACACACAAGATACCAATATTGTCCTGTCCACCACTATAGATTTGACACCTGTGTCTTTCTGCACAGTATGTTTTACCTTAGCTATAAGTGTGTGTATATATCTTTATGTTGTATGTATGAATGAGAAATGACAGATAATGACTTTAGATGGCTACTTGAAGCTTTACCAGAGGAAAATATGGCTGTAATCTTCTTGAATTGTTATTAAATTAATGACAATTCTGAGATAATAGAGTAAGATCCAATCAAAAAAACTCTGAGATTGCACCAGACCACAGTTAGAATGGCCATGATCAAGAAATCTAGCAATAACTGATGCTGTAGGGGATGTGGCCAGGAGGGATCATTAATACACTGTTGGTTGGAGTATGAACTCGTTCAACCACTATGGAAAGCAGTATGGCAGTTCCTCAAAAGTCTAGACATAGAGCTCCCCTATGACCCAGTAATTCCACTACTTGGCATTTACCCAATCGTCCAGAAACAAGGACATACTAAATCCACTAGCACAACAATGTTCATTGCAGCACTATTAACCAGAGCAAAGATATGGAACTAAAGATGCCCTTCAGTTGATGAGTGGATCAACAAGATATGGTCTTTATACACAATGGAATTCTATGCTGCCTTTAGAAAGAAGGACATCATCCCATTTGTAAGAAAATGGAAAGACTTAGAAAAAATCATATTAAATGAAATAAGCCAGATCCTCATTTGTCATAATCAGTAGAAACCTTGGCCTCTACTAGCAGAGATTTACAATAGAACAAAACCTAGACACGTAAGGCCATATAGGATGACGCTAAATGAAATGACCTCCAGGATATAGAAACAAATGCCATATAATGTGTGATTGTTGTCCTTACTGGTGGGAGGGACAAAACAAGAGAAAGGGTGTCAAAGTTTGTGAAGTAATGCACCTTTGATCTGCTGAATATAATGTAACCCTTCTATTAATTACAATAAAAATATATGGAAAAAAGTATGACAGTAATAAAAGGTTTCAAATGGTAATATTGATGAAATTTTTAGAACTTCCTGTAAAATGTAACTTTTCAATAAATTATATCTTTACTAATTAAAAAAAGAAATAATGCAACTTTTATCTGGCAAATATATTCTAGCCCTTCTACTAATTACAATAAAAATAACCAAAAAAGATTAAAATGTTTTTCTAATATTGAAGTCAGCTTGAATTAGGAAGGTAAAGACAATCACATTAAATGCATCATAATCTTTCTGAGACACAGCTTGAGACAGAAGAAAAATGGTGAACTTCAAGAAATGGAAGTAAAAAGTTTTTATTATACAGTTTACAGTTTTCTTTTGGTGTTGTTGGTTCATTTTTCCTTTATTTTTTCTTTAACTTTGTTTTTCTTTGGTTAATTACCTTCTGTTGCTGTTTTTTTACTTTGTACCTTTGTCTTGCATGTAAGTTTATTCGATTTGAGAAGGGGAAGAAGAAGCACAGAATTGATGGGAAAAAGGATGAACCAATTCACCATTGAAACCCACTGGACACTATGTTGGAAATGAACTATGCAGCTTTGGAAGGAGAAAAGTCCAGAGGGAAAAAACTGGGAGAGAATGAAGGAGGAGATGACACTGTTCAAAAGAAAATGTAACCTGAATCATGAAACTGTATCCCCTCTGTATATCTCCTTTACAATAAAAAATTTAAAATAAAATAATAATAAAAATATTTAAAAAGAAATCTTGGTTGAATGAAACTCATAGGCCATGGAAAATTGGACATATATGTAAAACATTTCATGATAATAATTTTCAAGTTTTAGTTTCTCCTTGTTCTAATTATTCAATCAAAAAGTCATTTTTCACTTTAGCATTAGAATTGAGGACAGATAAAGAAAGAACTAAGAAAAGTAACAATATCTCATCATATTTCTTTCTCCAAATAATACAACATAAAAGACCAAGAAAGCTGTGACTCAAAGCTTGTTTCTTAGTTAATACAACTGTGACTAAATAAGCTGTCTTGTGATAAACGTGTTCATCACAAGACTGACCTACAATTATATGAGGCAAAATTATTTTCATTTCTGTTCACACTCAGAGTACAAGACTGCCAATTTTTGCAAAATGTTTTATTTATTTATTTCTGCCTGTCCCAGGGCTTGAACTCAGTACCTGGCCATTTTTCTTAGTATTTCTTAAGGCTAGCACTATAACACTTGGGCCACAGCAGTTCTTTTTTTTTTTTTCTGTGTATGTGGTACTAAGAACTAGAACTTATAGTAGACCCATATCTTGCATCCTGAATTCCACTAGTTGTTTTGGAAATGGAGTCTTGAGAATTTTTCTGTCCAAGATGACTTTGAACCATTGTCTTATCTCAATGCCCTGAGTAGCAAAGACTACAAATGTGAGCCACCAGAGCTTGAGTAAAAAATAAAAACTAATTTAAAGCTTTTTTTGTTTCAATATCCATGTCAGTGTATAAAGTATGGCTTCTAAATTTCAGACCTCTTCCAAGTGATGTTTCAAAATCATGCTACATTTAACCCAGTTTAATTAACTTACCAAATGTACATACCATGAAAATTCAGAATAAAGCCTAGGATGTTGCAATATAACCAGGATGAAGTATAAAGTGTGACCTTATTTTGCACTCAAATCAGAAGTATCCCAATTAGTGTGACATTTCTTCTGAATCTATGTTAATTTAATGGCAAAGCAAAAATGATAAAAAGGCAAATACATATCACAGCTCTGCAATGTGAAAATGTAATTCGTTTCTCTTTGCAGCTTTGCTTTTCATTACCTGTTTCTATTTCAATTTACAATTCTACCTTCAAGTATATAATCTGCTGTCCTATTAATAAATGCATATTCCTTATAAATATTTAAATTTTTCATATTTTTGATATGAATTTTAATTGATAATAGTGTTTTTCTATGTGTTGTTTGCATCACTTACCGGATTATTTGTTAAAATTACATTAATAAAACACCTCATCAGTGGGTTACTATTTGCTAATTACTGAGCCATGAATGAAATTTTAACTAATTTTAATCTGATAGGTTAACTCCTAACAAGAAAATGTTTACTATTTTTTCTTTTTATCTTCTTTAAGTAGTTCTACAAAGAAAATTCAATTTAATATAAGTTGGCATGCTGAATATGTTTTAATATAACACAATACTAATGAGAATTACCTTCATTGGAAATAAGATAATGTCAGTTATCCAGGTTAATAGTAGAGTCATCCTTAATCCAGTGTAACTGCATGCTTTTGAAAGAGGAATTTAGAAAGTGTGAGTTACATATACAGAGAATGTGCTATCTGGGAGCACATGAACATCTTCAGACTAAGATATGTAAGAAATTATAAGAAAACCATCATAACTAGATGTGGGTTATGAGACAACTCCCACTGACATCAGAAGTGTCCTGCTGGAACCTGAATTTTAGATTCCAGTGTGCAGAGCAGTGAGAAAAATAAATCTCTGTTGTTTGAGTCTAGGCTATAGTGGTGTATATGGGCAGCTCTGATAAGCTACTTCGCTGGTTGTAATTACGCTCTTCACTTTTTGCATTTTGTCAACTCAGATAACTCCATGATTTCACTTTGATGTATATCTGTATTTTGATCTCAATCTGCATCTAATATATCATTTCATTCTGCATTCCCATAACTATATTTTCCCTAAGCAGTTAAAATTAGTAAGCATTTCTGGAAGAAATAAAATTTTGTATGTTAAAATTTTCTATAAACAATTTAGAAATATTAGAATTATGATTCACATGATTTATTGACTCAGAAGTTTTTGCTGTGATACATGATTGCTGTTATAATTTCATATTGAAACAAATTCTTACATAATAGTCTATTTCTAGAAATAAATTATTAAAATACAGAAATTATATTCCATGTATTACTCAGTTATTTTAAGAGAAATGTAGGTATTAAGAATACCTGGGTCTATTGACATAATTGACTATTAGTGCACTTGTTTCCCAAGTTTAATTTAATTTTTAAATAAAAAACTGTTTAGCATTAAAACAATCTTTTCTGAGATAGCGTACACAATAAAAAACTTCATGCGGAACAGCAAAAGACCTTGAATAGTAAAACAAAATTCTAGGGGAAAAAAGAGTAATATTATTGATATCACTGTCCCAGACCTCAAACTCTATTACAGAGCTATAATAACAAAACCATCCTGATATTGTTATACAAACAGACCCAAATATCAATGGAACAAGACTCAGAAATAAAATCATGTACTTAAACTTATCAGATATTTGATAAGGGAGCCAAAAATAAAGAGTCGAAGAAAGATAGTCTCTCCAATTAGAGGTGCTGGGAAACCTGGGCATCCATATACAGAAAAACAAATGTGGATCCCTGCTTGTCACCAGGTACAGATAACACTCAAAGTGGACCAAATACCAACTGTGGGACTCATTCAGATAGCCCTTTCTTATCTTCTATCTTTATCATTGAGGGATGAGTCTACCAAGATATTCAATATTTTAACTAACCTTGTCATTGCTTTCTTGTTTTTAGAATTAGTAATCATTCACCTCAGTGTCTTTGTTCATCTCCTGATATTTTAAATTCAATTATAAGTGAATGTTTTTCTATTTTATTTATAGATATTAGATTAGATTACAGCAGAATGAAACAGAAAACGAGAAAGAATTATACTTAATAATAATGAAAATTGAGGGAAACCATTGAGCCTATGTTCTTTTTTTCATATATTTTTTATTGTAATTAACAGAAGGGTTACATTATATTTGCCAGATAGGAGGTGCATTAATTCACATACATTGATACCCTTTCTCATGTCTTGGTCCCCATTTCCTCCCTCCCCCACACCTCATCTTGTTTTGCCCCCTTCCCTATCCAATTTCAAATAACCAAATACAAATATATCCAATATATTAGATAACAAAGTGTGATACTGTAACAATATGAGATAACCAAGGGACAGCAAAAGAGATGAGAGATAACATAGTACATTAAGGACAACAATCACTCATTATATGGCTTTAGTTTCTATATCCTAGAGGTCCTTTCATTTAGCGTCATACTATATGGCCTTATGTATCTAGGTTTTGCTCTATTGCAAATCTCTGCTAGGAGAGCCCAAGGTTTCTACTGATTATGCCAAATGAGGGAAACCATTGAGCCTAAGTTCCTTTAAGTCTGGCTTACTTCACTTAATATGACTTTTTCTGAGTCTTCCATTTCCTTACAAATGGAGCTATGTCGTTCTTTCTGATGGCAGCATAGAATTTCATTGTGTATAAAGACCACATCTTCTTGATCCAATAATCAGCTGAGGGGCATCTGGGTTGGTTCTAAATCTTCACTGCAATGAACTTCGTTGTACTAATGGACTTAGTATGTCCTTGTTTCTGGACGATTGGGTAAATGCCAAGTAGTGGAATTACTGGGTCATAGGGGAGCTCTATGTTTAATCTTTTGAGGAACCACCATACTACTTTCCACTGTGGTTGAACGAGTTTGCACTCCCACCAACTGTGTAGTAGTGATCCCTCCTGGCCGCATCCCCACCAGCATCTGTTGTTATTCGATTTCTTGATAATGGCCATGAAGTCATTTCTAGATTTACCTTGCTTTGCTAATGCCCTAGCCAAGCCCTCTTTTTTAACATGCACACTTTATTACCTGCCAAAACACTACAGATATATGTCAGGTTTAAGCATGAATTATCTCAAATGAGGTTAAATACACCAAGTTGCAATATCTTATTGGTTATTATCTTTGCCAAACTTATTCACTTTTTAAAAAGTAGCCAGGTACTGGTGGCTCACACAAGTCTGAGATATGAGGACTGAGGTTCAAAGCCAGTCCAGGCACTGAAGTATATGAGTCCTATCTCCACTTAACCACTAGAAGTGATGTTGTGGCTCATGTGGTAGTGTGGTGGCTTTGAGCTGAAGAGCTTAGAGATAGTACCCTTCAAGTCCATGACTGACTACTTTTTCCTAATCAAAAATTAGGAAAAAAAAAACAACAGCTAACTACTGGATTTTGTACTCACAGTGGCATGCTATCTGACATAGAAGAAGAGTGCTATTTATTTATTTATTTATTTATTTATTTTTAATTTTTTAAATTTTTAAATATTTTTCATATACTTTATTGTAATTAATAGAAGGGTTACATTATATTTGCCAGATAGGAGGTGCATTAATCCACATACATTGATACCCTTTCTCAAGAAGAGTGTTTTTTTTTCATTGATTTAATCAGATCATTTAAATGTTGAGCACCTAGCAAAGGCAATTTTCCACAAAAATTCTGATCAAATGCTTTAAATTCTATTCATTTGTTCTTATTCTAAAGAAAACCTAGGGGGTTATCAATACTCTAAAGGGAGACTGGGAAACATCAAAGAACAGTGTTAAATAGATATAATTGGATGTTCAATCCCTATAAAGTGTGTAAATTAAATCAAAAGTGAATTTTGACATTTGGTTTAAAGTCAGTGCTTAAAAGTTTGTTAAATAATGAGGAACCTCATACTTACCATCAAAAAATGCAGTGCATATTGTCATTCCAGCACTCCAGAGTCTGAGACAGTGGATTGCCAAAGATTAGTCTGCACAATAGACCAGGCCAAAAATGAGCTGTACAACTTGTGGGGGAGAGGGGGAGAGGGAAGCACTGGGAAAAATTGAGGGAAGAGGTGATACTATTCAAAAGGAAATGTACTCATTACCTGACTTATGTAACTGTAATCTCTCTGCCTATCACCTTTACATCAACAAAAATAAAGAAAGAAACATTCTTCTGTAATTTCTACTTAGAAATTATCTGCCTCAAAAAATAAAAGAAAAAGAAAGAAAATGTAATTAATATAAGCATTATTTATATACAGGAATTTCTAGACTCTTCAATCACGTTTACTTTTTCTGTACAACACAGAGATGTTACATCAATGCAGAGGATATGCAAAGCAATAGAATTTTGGGAATTTAGTCTTGACTGAGCTAGCAATACTTGAGACAGTCAACAGAAATAGCAGGAACTCCTTAGGTTATACAGACTTGAACAGCTTATTACAGATGCACATCAAGGGACTGATAGCACTTCAGGTCTCCCTTTGCAATTCAATATGTTCTTATTTCAGGTATCTTGGAATTCGCTAACAGGCTACTTCCAAATACAGCTTTCCAACAGGTGCTGCTCCTTATCACAAAATGAACCCATTTGCACCTGCTTAATGTTCAGCTCGGAGTATAGTGACGGTGTCAGTAGTGATTTTGCTTATCAAATTTACATTTCAAAATGGCTAAATTGTTTTGAAAGTGTTTCCCAATGTGGAGATTTTGCGATCTTTGATGCTTAACATGCCTGATGTCTATAGGAGATATAAAAAGAGAGAGAGAAAACTATGCATTCTTGACATCTGGTCAAGCAAAAGCAAAAACAGAACTGCTTCAAAAAGGGGCAAATTTACAAGTTTCTTTCTACAGATATATAGGTCTTATGTACCCATTAGTATTTATTATAAAATTGAATCTAGCATTAAAATCTGAAGAATTGTTAGATAGCAACTATCACATTCTCTTTCTTTTATAAATGAAAAACTAGAAATACAGAGAGCCTGTAAAATAAATAGAATAGCATAGTTTGAGAGTCAGTAGTGATCGATTTCTGACTTGGTCATCCAAGTTATAGAATACTAAGCATCAAAAGCTCAGATACTTCATCTTCTAAAGCTTTATTAAGATAGCTTAAATAATGGCTGGAATAAAGGATTCCACTGAGAAGTCCAGAATCTCTTTCCCAGCTAGAATGATGTCTGCTCCAGGGATTCATGGAATCTTCATTTCAGCCTCTTGCAATCTATGAAATAGCTAAAATTATATGACTTCCAATTTGTCATTCTGCATTATGTTCAGACAAATTGCTCTTGGATGTAGTCATTCTGATTATACTTTTGAATCTCTTTTCTTAGGTTAACATTATAAGATGTATGGTTAGAAATTTTGAGAAAGATTTAGTATTATCAAAACAAAAGAAAAGAGAGTATCTATTGAATGCTAGACTGAGCATTAGAAGATACATTAAAATACATCATTTCTTCTATTTTAATCTATTAGAAAAATATTATCTTGAATTCAATAAAACATTTTGTCAGTTTTTAGCTATAGGGATCATATTTTTTAAATGCAGACTGAATTTGATAGCGGATTTGGTACCTGAATCTCAAAAATGTTAAATAGTAGATTGGTCTCAATTGTACAAATGACACTAGAAATAGGTCATTTTTGTACTGATCAAAGACATGAGAAATGATATGAGATGCTTTAGGGAAAATTTTGGGGAGGAATAAGTAGCATGTCAATCAAGAGTAAGTTCTTGCCAGGAGTTTGGCCTAGTGGTAAAGTGCCTGTGTAGCATGAATGAAGACCGGCGTTTGACCATTCAGTACCACATACGAAGAAAAACTTGGATATGGTTCTGTGGCTCAAGTGGTCGAGCTCTAGCTCTGAGAAAGTCCAAGTGACAATGTAGAGGCATTGAATTCAGTCTCCAGGACTGGCAAAAAAAAGAGTAAGTTCTTATGTAATACAAAAATAAAAAGGCTGAAATTCAGAAGCTTAAATTGGTAAAATAAACGATTCTCAGAAAAAAGCACAAATTTGGCAGCTATCTATGCCTTTAAACTTACTTTAGCATTGAAGTGGACTACAAATCCAAAGTAAATTTACCAAGTGATTATTTGACTAAGTAGGAACAACATTATGGAATATTTGTTTCAGATCTTATTTAGAATACTGTGTTATTTCTCAGGTGAATGAAAACATTGAAGCTATTTCCTATTGCTACACAAACCTTAGCACAGCTAATCAACTGCCTCATGCATCAGATATTGGAAAAATTTGAATAAGACCGAAAGATGATACAAGCGATATAGTAGAAAAGAAATATGTCAGAGAAAGGGATCACAAAGTCATAGGCATGCCATGGGAAAACAGTACTTTGGTTTTCTTCTAGCCATCTTCTGAAGGGTTTAGGTACAGATGCTGCCCTATGTCAGTAAGTAAAACAGGTGGTGTATGAGAAAGTATAAAATGTTAAACCAGTCTATTATCTCAGGATTTGTCAGATGAGGCATTTTTATATGTTATTGATCCCCTGCTAGGTGATCTAGTCCTTTCTAGACTCAAAGAAAGCTTAAGGGCCTTAAGTTATTAGTTATTTGCCAGAACATGCCCCAAATCTGGAGAATTTTTACTAAACTATATTTCAATTCCAAGGTATGGCTTACTGGCTTAGAGTTAAATTAAAAATTTTTCATTTCTGAATAATTTATAGACACATTTTTAGGTCATGAGACCTAAATGAGAACTATCATTAGTTCTTGGGTAGGTGAAGTATTGAAAACAAACCACAAACAAACAAGCAAAAAGATCCTGTTCAATTTTATGCCCTGGTGGCCATATAGCTTGGCCACTTCTGAGCTGGAAAGCTTAATTACAATATATTCTCTCAGATATCATCCTCCATTTTAGATTGCCTTTGAATTTCACCTTGTTGTGAGCTAAATATATGCACATATCAATATAATGCATATTATTAAGTTAAAGAGTCAAGTTGCAAATTTATATTAACTAAAGTCTACATTTGGAATGTAGTCTGCTAGGAGAAAAAAGAAAGCTGTTTCTTTTGTGCCCGATGGGCAGAAGAGGAAAGAACTCAATTCCTTTTTCTAGAGTCAAAAAACCAAACCAAACCAAACCAAACAACAAAAAAAACCCCAACAATTTCAGCTGCCCAACATTGTGTAAGTACCACTCCCAGAAGAGCAAATAACAGATCAGGGCGCACAGAAGATGGAGAAGGTCTAGAGTATTAGAAGTTCTTAGCCTTCCTGGGAGAAGATTTATTAGGGAGAAATATCATATCTATGTCAAATTATAAATTATATGCCTGCACTCCAGAGTGAGACTTTGATATGCAGGTGTATGTGGCCATTACTTTTCTTCACTAAACTGGGTAATGTCTTGTTCTTAACCCCATCAATATTTATCCATAATCTACTATATATCTATTTCTTCTTTACAATTTGTCTACTTCTACATAAACTTTGTAGTTTTTCATTTCTGCATTAAACATTAATTTTATAAACGGATTAATTTTATATTTCACAATTGTTAGATATTAAGCTGCATGTGTTTGACAATGAGGTCATGTATCCCCAAATAATTATTTCTGTGGGTCATGAACCTTGAACTCTGGGCTTAGGCACTGTCCCTGAGCTTTTCAGCTCAAGGCTACCTCCCCACCTTTGGGCCAAGCCCCACTTCTCATTTTTCTAGTGGTTACATAGAGATAAGAATCGCATGGACTTTAGTGCCTGGGCTGGCTTTGAACCTCAAGCCTCAGATCTCAGCCTCCTGAGTAGCTAGGATTACAGGTATGAACCACAAAGACTGGCATATATTTTCAAATAGTTTCTGCTTTTATAAAGTATCTTTTATAAATTATAATCTTCAATTCTATATTATAAATCTTATAAATCATAAACGCTTTAATTTTAATTTTTTAATTGTGATTAGTTGTTCAAAGGGTCTTCAAGTCCACAAGTCAGATTTGTGTACAATGCTTCTCTTCCATTAAAATATTTATTAACATATTGTCTTTAGAGACCTCCTACTCTTCTTTTATCTAACTATACAAATATGTTCTCCTGTGTCCCATGAAATGATAGATTCCAGACTTGTACAAAACGTCTGTCCAATTATTCATTTATTGTTAAAGAATGCTAACAAGCTACAAAATCCTGAAATTAAATTCTTTTCTGGATCAAATAATGAATATAATTTTATTCTCTTCTTCACAGAGATTTTTTTTATAAAAATCTATTAAAATAATAGTGGATCCTATCCCAAATATTATGAACCGCATGTATGTGTCCCCTCGAAATTAATTTTGAATTTCTTTTTTTTTTGCCAGTCCTGGGCTTTAGGCTCCAGGACTGAGCACTGTCCTTGGGTTTTTTCCTCTACCACTTGATCCACAACACCCCTTCTGGCTTTTTTCTATAGATATGGTACTTAGGAATCGAACCCGGGTCTTTGTGCATAGTAAGCAAGCACTTTCCCATTAGGCCAAACTCCCGGCCCATTCATTTTGAATTTCTATCCCCAGTGTAGTGGATTTT
The DNA here is from genome assembly GCF_031878675.1 of Megascapheus bottae. Lineage (NCBI taxonomy): Eukaryota > Metazoa > Chordata > Mammalia > Rodentia > Geomyidae > Megascapheus > Megascapheus bottae. The sequence goes on along the minus strand of NC_143513.1, from coordinate 55,161,603 downwards.
TTGGAGCTGAGTCTTTGGGAAGCAATTGCAGGTAAGTGAGACCTTGACGATTTGCAGAAATCACAAGAAAAGGAAGAAATGCTTGCATTTCCTCTCAGTTCACTCACATGAAGCAAGGACATGTGCACATACCATGAGAAGAGACCGGTCTGCAATCCAGGAGAGGGCCCCTCCAACAACCCATTTTCCTAAAGACATCAGCTATGAACAGGAAAAAAAAAGTGTCTAGCTAAGTAGTCAAGTCAAAGGTCCCTTCTCATATTGGATCTTTCTTCATCATAGCCTTGAGCAGTTGTGTCTTTGCTCTAAGAAGACATGCACATGAACGATGGACAGACCTCAGAAGTGTCCACCAGAATGCAACCACTTCTGGCCTTTCTTTACTAGTAATCTGATGCAGTCTGTTTAGGCACAGTTTCCTTTACCTTTCCCATGATGTTTCCTCTGTGTAGTTTTCCATTTGCTACCCCAACATTTTCTCCTGCCTGGAAACCATAATTTCTATTTGCTCACAAAAAGTCAGAATTCAGTCCAAGTTTGCTTTCTTGTGGTTAATACCTCATTGCAATGATTGCTGCACCTATTATGTTGGTCCTGAATGAACAGTGTTTTGACATGTATTGCAAGCATCATATTTTAATCTTAAGAACCTATCCAAATTTGTATGAGCAATTTGAGTTGTCTGAGGCACTGGTAAAACCAGGTTTAGCTTGGGAAAGTACAATTAATTAATAGATTTAAGTTGCATAAATAAATTTATAGTAAATTCCATCAGCATGCACTAAGATTAATTCAATTTGATAAAATAAGTGATTCCTGGTCCTATAAGAGTATTAGATCCCCATTACAACCTAGAAACTTTTCATTTGTTTTGAAAAATCTGTAAACACTCTCATATACAGATTCTGAATGATAATTTGTTTGCAGTGTGGTGTCACTATACCATATTTGCTTATAGTTGGAAAGCTAAGTCTAAATATAAAGCATTTGAAATCATTGGAAGCAGTATGGAAAGTGTATTTGATCAGACACTTAAACAAGATCTGGATGCACTCTTACTGAAAAGAAAAGACTGAAAAACCTCCCCCAAATAATCTCCCATTTGCAGTGTTATTCTGCCACTTATGTATGGTTTGAAGAACAATATCCTTTCAGATAAAGAATGAACTGGTCATGCACAAATATAATCACATTCTCCTTAGTATTCTCCTCATGGTACCATTCATGCTATCAGTAAGAACTCTGCCATAAACAAAGTACATTTTTCTTGCAAAACAATCATGGGTGTGACAGAATGTTAAGATTCACACTGTTACTCTTCTACAGTTTTTTCCTTCTAACTTCTCGAAGAAGTATCTGCTTTTGTTCAGGTTAAGGAAATATATAGTTTAGAAATGAAGGGAATTTTTAGTTTACTATGAACCAGTGATATCTAGTGGCTAAAATCTCATACATCAAAGAAAACTCATGGGAGTACAAAGAGATTAGTAAAGCTAGAAAGGACGACCTTGCTGATATCCAGGTTCCTTTCACTTACATATTAAGAACTGCCACAAAATTTTAAATTTTTAATGTCCAATGTTGAAGATTTTTATAACAACCAAGTCAGGTGATTCCAGCTCTAAAAGTAATTAAATATATCATTAGTTTTGTTTTATCTCATTGGTGGGGCTATTTTAACTCACAGGAGTGGCTTGTCAACTTTGTCTTATAAACAACTGGACTAATCAGTCATAGATTTTATGAATTTAACTATATCAAAACTTGGGTAATAACATTCAAGTTTTTTATAGGACATTTTATATTTAATTGTCTACTTTCCTAATAACCAAACATATATATGCACTTGCAAATTATACACTAGAAAGGTACTTTATCTATAGATATTTGGGATTCATAAAAAGTGAAGTACAAATATTGGAGATGATTTTGTGAGCAGAGATAAGCAAACAATGTGCTGCATTAATTTTTTAAATCCCTGTATATTAATTTTCTCAAACAATTGCATCTCTTATGCTTGCCTTATTTTGAACAGGTTGTGATAAAGCATATTTATTTAATGATATTTGATCATGCAAAATTAAACATATTTAACTTGATTATTTTGGTAATAGATTAATTCCTATTTAAAAGCCTCTTTCCCTCTCAAGTCCTACAGATCTAGATTACAAAATTCTTATTTTTAAAAATCCAAAGAAAACTCTCCTAAATATTGCCGAACTATTTAACATTTAGATTGAGTTTATTTTACCTTACTCATGAAAAACAGAAAGACAGGTAGACACACGAAGTATCAGTCCATGTAATAAAAGTATTTTTTATTTTTCTTTAATCTAGATATACTATATAAACCTAAGAGGTGCCTATTACTAGCTCATTTATCCCTCTTCTTTGCCTTGACTTTACTATATTCATTCTTTATTATCTTTGAAGTTCTTACTATTATTATAATATTTAACTTTTGAACTTTGTTTATATGTGTGTTCCTTCTAAGTAAAACATCTTCCTCTCTTCTTCAGATCTTCCTGTATTAACTATTCTCAGGACACATTTTATGGAAACTGTATCTGACTAAAAATCTTCATATGTATGCTTTCTGTATTAGTCTATCAATATCTATTGTAATATATTAAGTTCATGGAAGTTATTATACATTCCATTTATTAGTTTTAACATTTATCACCCAAGAGATTATTTCTGGTTTATCTAACATTGACTACCTCTGGCCTAGAATATATTTCATTAATTACATTGGTGACTCATGACACATGATATAAACCCTTTAGAACTCACATGAATATATGATATATGTATATATGCATGTGCCCACACAGTCACATATGTGCATACATAATATATATGCATATATGCATTATATCAACCTAGAAAGTAAACCTTTAACTACGTACTTCAATCAATCAATTCATTTAGTTAGTATTGCCATCACATTCTGACCAATGATTTAAGATTAGTATAATTATTGATTTCAGATCAAAATGTGAATATTTAATAACTAAAAGAATCAAATATTCCAGCATTTGATCTGGAGTCTAAATAAAATAGAAAATTTGAACTTGCCCCTGAAAAGCTGAAGTTATTGCTAACTATTACACAGATACATTTGATCATTAAGAAAATTAGTGAAATGCTTGGCAATAATTGCATTTGGCATTAAGATATAGTATTCAAAACACAACTTTGAAATCAGAGTGATATGAGTAGCTATACCTCTTTTTGTGTGACCTCAGTAACTAAGCCCTTCATATATGAAATCTTTACACTAAGCATTCTTTTAATTAAATTTTATTGTTCAAAGAATAATTTTGTTATGGTCTATATGAGAGGTGCCAAATGAATAACAGGAAACTGAGCTATGATATACAAAATTTATCCACTTGCATGTCTGACTCAGAAACACCTGCAATATTCTTCCTTGGTTCTTCTTTTGCCTTCTCCAGGACAAGAATATTTTTGCACACGTTAAAAAGAAATGTGTTTGAGGAAGAGAGGAAACTGTCGGTGTAGTATACCATCAGTGTATAGTAACTTTGTGTTAAAAAAGCAGTAGTGGTCATTACTGGAAATCTTTCCTTCTTTGCTTATATTCTGCCTATCTTCTACCTCTTTTTTGTTTTCCTTCCTTGTTCTTTCACCTCTTTTCTCACCTTTTCTTCTATAAATATGAGTAAATCAAAAAATGTAAAAATAGAAACTCATACTAATATAAACTTTCCTGATTGGCACTTATTTTCTTTTTACCTGTTGCAGTTAATAATCTCTTTTTCTCCATATTAGTTGTTTTTCAGACATATTTTCCTGACACAAAATATTTGTGTTACCATACATTGGTTATAATAGCTTTGTTGTCTCATCAAAAACATATTGAATACTGCATCTTTAGATATTTGATAATTTTTTAAACTTAGCTTAGTTAAAAAATGGCATTAGAAATTTTCTTCATTTCATACAAACCCAATAGCCAACAGACTGACAGATCTACTTTTCAGTTCACTGTTGAAACATTTAGCAGGTAGACATAAATGAAGTAGGTAGAGCATGCAGGATAGGGAGAAATTTGCTCCTACTAGCAGAGATTAGAGCTGCTTAAGTTGACTTAAGATGTTAGAGAAGTATCTGGTGGAGATACTAATTAAGCAAATTATGAAGAAAAGTTTACTAATTAAGTAAACTACAAAGAAACCTTGGGGAAAGATTAACATTATTAAGTGTTTAAACTAGCTTTTCACATATATGGAATTGGGCAGGCTCTAATTTCTTCTTCACTGTTCAACACTCTCCTCCCCTTTTATTTAAGCCAAATGTTGGTTACAGATCCTTCTCTTCACTATCTTTTTTACTCTGAAGGAAAATAATTTATGTGCTCTCTCTCTCTCTCTCTCAATCTCTCTCTCATATATATATATATATATATATATATATATATATATATATATGGCCGAACTTGATCAATAAATGTGTTAAAATGTAAAACATTCTAGCTATCACAAATAAAATATGTCTATAAATCTACAAGTTAATCCAATGCATAATAAAATACAAATAATTACACTTGGGCATGATTAATTAAATAGCCCTCTAAACATTCTTACAGTGGCAAAAAGGAAAGGATCACATGACCATATAAAATGATGCTTGTCAAAATGAGCCCCAGGAAATGGAAACAAGGGCAGGGAGTTAGGGCTAGTGGTAGAATGCTTACCTAGCATGCATGAAGTCCTGGTGTCCATTCCTCAGTACCACATACCTAGAAAAAGCCAGGAGTGATGCTGTCGCTTAAATGGTAGAGCTCTAGCCTTGAGAAAACCCAAGGACAGTGCTCAGACCCTGAGTTTAAGCCCCATGACTGGCAAAAAACAAAAAAGATACACACACATTTCTGGAAGTGCTAGAGAAATGAGAGCATTGCTTCACAAGTCATTCTTGCCCTCAAATTCAGAATAAATCTGAAATTTCAAAATAAAAAAAGAAAGAAATAGAAACAAGAGGTAGCTATTATAGTATTTTTAGGTTTTTTTAATTTGGTTTATTCCCTTGAATCACTTTTTTTATTTCTATACTCTTTGTCTTATCTATGTATCTGATTTGGGGAGTAGAAGGGAAAGCACAGAAATGGAGGGACACAGAGTGAATCAATTCAAGAGCAATACACTAGACACTAGTGATAAGTGAATTTACAACTTGGGGAAAAAGGAAGGTCAGAACTGGAAAACATGGGATAAAATGAAGGAGGAGGCAACACCATTGAAAAAGAAATGTACTCAATTTCATGACTTACATAACTGTAATCCCTCTGTACATCATCATTACAATAAAATTGGAATTAAATACGAAATGAAAAATGTGCAAGAAAAAGGAAAAAATATGGGATGCTTTTGTCCTTGCTTCCTCCAAAGTAAAACTTAACTTGCTGGTAGAGTAAAAGTAAAATTATCCTGATTTTATGAATAAAATTGTCTGTAGATGACTGTCAAATGGCTGAAGGCAATCATCAAGTACACAAGTATGTTGTGATTGATGACATCAATCAATTTTTGACTAATGTCGCCATTAAAACAACAATTGTAATAATTAGCATAAGTGGAACTTATTATGTGGCATGTATTATTATACTAAACACTTCACATTCTGTCTTCGTGGACATTGTTTGAAGCAGAGTCTATGGTGATTCCTATTTTACAAGGGGTAATCTGAAAGTGAATCATTTTAACCGGTCACACACTTAGTAGATGAAAACTGAGATTTGAACAAGGAGGCAGCATTTATAGATACAGCATGATGTAAATCAGTTTTCCACCTATCTAATGTACTGAACTGCATTTTTTTTGAAGCTACACAACAGAAGAAAGGGTGAGAAGCTGATAACACTATTTCCTGTTGATTTTGAGAGCAGATAAAGCAAATTAGTTTCATGGGTAAAAATCAGGAAGTATGAAATTGTCAAGCAAAAAGCTAAAAAAACAATGGGAAAAAATAAAGAACTGATCAGAGAGGCCCCACTTGAGAGATACACATCATCTTTTGTGATATTTTATCCTCGTTTCATTCTTTCTTTTTTAACCTGACATCCTATACTCTGTCCTTACAGAGTCAAGAAAACCTTAATATTGTAAAAAACAAGAACTTATATGTATTAATGTTTACTTGTTTGGGTCAAGATACATAGTATGAAAATGTGTGGAAAGACAAATATGTCTAGCTGTATCAATTTCTAACTTGAAACAGCTTCCACATAATCATTGATAAAGACTTGAAAGCATATTTTATTTGTTGTCATTTTCATCATGAGAAAAGAAATTTTTGTTAAAGCACTTAGGTGAAAAAAGCTAACAGATACTTGGTTGATCATGACAAGAAAAGCATTTCATCAAATATACTTGAGTAAAGTCGGTGGATGGATGAATGGACATCTACACATTTCAACAATGAAAATGAACAAAGCAAAATAGGTAGCAAACTAAAGGACGACATGAATATGATACCAAGATTTGCCATATTGTAACATTCAAATCTCTCTCCCCCCTCTCTCCCTCCCTCCCTCCCTCTCTCTCTCTCTCTCTCTCTCTCTCTCTCTCTCTCTCTCTCTCTCTCTCTCTCTCTCTCTCTCTCTCTCTCTTTCTCCCTCTCTCTTCCTCTCTCTCTCTTTTTGTGGGACATGGGGTTTGAATTCTGGACCTGGGTGCTGTCCCTGAGTTCTTCAGCTTAAGGCTACCACCCTACCCCTGGGCCTGGGCATTGTCCCTGAGTTCTTCAGCTCAAGGCTACTGCCCTACCAAGCCCCACTTCCTATTTTCTGGATGTTGATTGGAGATAAGAGACTCAGGTCCTTTTGTGCCCGTCCTGGCTTTGAACCTTGACCCTCCTGAGTAGCTAGGTTTATAGGCAGGAGCCACCGTGTAAGCTTCAAATGTCATTTTTAACAAAAGAAATTTAAAAATATGCAAATGAACAAGAAATTTGATTCATTCAACATAGCTCCAAATTATCCATGATGAAGTCCAAACACTTAAAAAACAAAATAACATTTTTAGATTAACTAAAAATTCTCAAATTCAGATTAACTAAAAATAGTCAAAGGAAAGCATGAGAATGGTATCTAATGAAAAGAATGTATAAAATTAACAGCAGTTTCAACAATGAGAAATAATAAATGGAACGAAGCAGAAATTCTGGAACTAGAAATAATAAGTAAAATGCAAATTTGTGAGAGAAAATAAACCAGATATAGTTGACTGGCCAAAGAGATAATTGTGGCTCTAGGAAAGTTGATAGCTTCCAGTGTGTAGACTGGACAGGGAAAATAAAAGTCACCAGGTCAATGGGCCACATCAAATGTACCAGCAGCATTTGCTTTGGTGGAGCCTCTGAGTGTACACTTGTGTATGAATAGCTTGAAAGTACCAGTCAAGCTGACACATATAGTTAACCTAATTCTAAGGAAATTTGCAGTTTATTTGGACTGTTTACCAATGCCCACCCTTTTATTTATTTGATAGCTTCCTCATGAACTTTCTTCTCATTCCACTTAAGCTCTTTACCCTAATGGCCCCAGCACAGCTATCTATATTACTCAGGTTGCTCATTCCTGAAATAAGAAATTTGACTACTTTCTTTCCCACCATCCTCACAACTCCAGGGCTACCTCATTCATTAGTCTCATTATCCTGATCTCTTAGAAAAATAAAAAAAAATAAAAAAAAAGACTCTACAGAGTTGTTCAGTCTGACCTTGTGATCTTCCTCTTTCCACATACCAAGTAACAGGTAATGTCTTAGCTGTTGTTGACTATTTACTATATGTACAGTAGTAGTTATTTATGACTCACTACATTTGAATCACTACAAATACGGCCTTATTCCTAAACTAGAGAACCAGTATTTCTTAATCATTTGGTCTTAATTCTTCATACTACATTATATGTGCAAAACATCTTCACAAACTTCAACAATGCCAATTCACTCCTGAACCCTGTTTTCCATATGCTTAAATGAGAAACTCTAAAGGCCATAAATCAAGCTTTGTCTCATCTCCTGTGGTAAAAGGAAAGTTATCAATTTTGAGTTTTTATTCAGGATCAATAATGGTAGCACATATTAATGAAACAGAAGATTGAATAACTACAAATGTCCTCTGGAAAATATTTGGGGACAGTTAACATTAAAAATGAGAAAAATAAACAAAAATTCTACACTGATTTCTATTAAAATTGGTTCTGTATTTACAGGAGATATTTTACATCTATCATCTTACCACAAATGATTTTGTATTTATTACTTTCTCAGTAATCTAACAAATAATTATTCATGTTACCTTTGGCCCATCTTCTTTCTGTATCCAGTGTTTTTATTTGAATAACATAAATCTATAACACAAAACAGATATTCAATGAACACTTGAAATAAGTGCTGAGAAGAGCAAAGGAACAGAAATACAAGCAAAAGGGGAAATGAAAGAAAGAAAAAGGGGACACATGAAAAAGTAGAATATGGGGCAAGTTAGTCTCCTTTCTTAATTATTCATCCTTCAATCATTTTTGTAAATGCATTTTAAAAATATGAAGATTTAAGTCTATGAATTAATGTTTGCAAAATTGCTTAAATGTTGAGCAGCACTATGCATATCCAAGACATTTAAAACTAATCTAAATCCAGGCTAGAATAGCTTTTGTTCTTAATTCTATTGCATTAAATTATCTTTTGAATTTTTCTCATTCTATTCTGCTCATTTGTAAATTTACCAAAAATTATGCAATGGCTGTGGAAGTTGGAATAAGTCCAAATGAATTATAATGAAATCTTGAGAAAAGCCAGTCATTTGATTACTAAGAAATTTTTGTCTTATTTAGCTTAGAGAGCCAACCTAAAATTACCTAACAACAGAAAAGTGTCTTTTCTGTAGAGTAGCAATTTCTAAAATGTTTCAAATCTCTCGAAAGCTTTAAAAAAACATATATAGAATCAAGTTATGATTGCTAAAATCTTTTTTTTATTTTTTATTGTAATTAGTAAAAGGGTTACATGATATTTGCCAGATAGAAGGTGCGTTAATTCACATACATTGATACCCTTTCACATGTCTTGGTACCCATTTCCCTCCCCCCCCCACACCCCCCACCCGTCTTGGTTTTCCCCCCTTCCCTATCAAATTTCAAATATCCAAATACAAATAAATTCAATATATTAGATAACTAAGTGAGATACTATACCAATATGAGATAACAAGGGACAGCAAAGGAGATGAGAGACAACATAGTACATTAAGGACAACAATCAGATTGCTAAAATCTTAAGTGATTACCATTTAATTAAAATTTTTTATAATATTCATGGATCAATAATTTACACAAAGAAAATATGATGCTACAGATTTAATGTGATGCTTATTTAATTTAAAAATTATTCTTTTATGAATACATCAATAAATAATAACCATAAATACATTATTATGGTATTAAATTAATACATATATGTGTATAATCAAAAGTAAGAATTAATATGCTTATTTGGTAAAGAGAATGCCTTCTAACAGTGTTATATAACCTAGCTTATTAAAATGAGAATTAGAGAAGTATTCAAAATTAAAAAACCCTAATCCAAAGGGCACAGGAACATGAAACCAAGTACAAGAAGTATCAACTCAATGTCGTAAAACTGAGTGTAAATGAGATGATATATGTGAAAAAATAACCCTGAGATGCTGTGGTGGGCAGTTTTATTGTTTTCATTTACAATTAAAGAAAGCTTAAACTCCAGGAAATGCCTGCCAGTTCCCCTCAATATGAAGGAAATTGAGATTTAAAAAATCTTTATTAAATATTAGGGTTACAATTACATTAGTCAGGCTAAGAGTACTTTTGTTTTGGACTATATCACCCCTTCCCTTGCTGTCTCCCAGGTTTCACTCCCATCCTACCCACAAGTTATATAGTTCATTTTCAACATGGTGTCCAGCGAGTACCACTGCTGCATTTGTGTACCTTTTCCCTTACATTTCTGTGCCTTCCTTATATTCCCTCAAACAAGTAGTCAAACAAATAAAATGAAAAGGAATCAAAAACAGCATAGAGTTAAAAAAAACTCTCATTTTCATTTCATGGAGTTCTTTTCAATGAATAATATTCAGTACAACCAGATGCACATAGGAACTGTGCCTTTTCTGCTCTTTTCCTAAGAGTGCCTTCCTTTGGTCTCATTGTGTTTGAATGCCTAGAGACCTGTATAATTTATGTCCCATGTATTTTAGATCTAATTGACACATATGAAAGAAAACATACCATTTGTCTCTCTGAGCTTGGCTTACTTCACTTAACATGATTTGTTCTAGGTCTATCCATTTCCCTGCAAATAATATCCTTCTTCATAATGGCTGTGTAAAATTCCATTGGGCATAGAAAGCACCCTTTCCATTCTTTTCCTTTTTCTTCTTCTTTCTTCTCATCCTTTCCTTTCCTTTCCCTTCTTTTCCCTTCCCTTCCCTTCCCTTCCCTTCCCTTCCCTTCCCTTCCCTTCCCTTCCCTTCCCTTCCCTTCCCTTCCCTTCCCTTCCCTTCCCTTTCCTTTCCTTTCCTTTCCTTTCCTTTCCTTTCCTTTCCTTTCCTTTCCTTTCCTTTCCTCTCTCCCTTCATCTCTCACTTCACTTTCTTTCTCTTTCTTCCCCCCACTCTCTCCTTGCTCCTCATTGTTGGGATAACAGGTATATGCCACTTTACCCAACCAGTGGTTAGGTGCAATCTCACCAAATTTTGTGCCCATGATAGCCTTAAACTTTAATCTTCTGATCCCTAGCTTCCAAGTAGCTTAAATAAAGAGCTTGAGCCACCAGGCCTAGCTTAACATTTATAAACTGTAGATCATTGTATTTCTTATGTTTTTGTCCCCATTTTCCTCCCCACCCCCTCCCAATTTTCTTTTTTCCCTCTTCCCTTTCCTATTTCAAATAAACAAATAAACAAATATACAATATATCATGTAACAAAGTCAGATACAGTGACAATATGAGATTAACCAAAGGGCAACAAAGGAGAAGAGAAATAACATAGTACATTAAGAATAACAATCATTCAAGATAAAGCTCTTGTTTGCACAGTTAATTTTATTTTTACATTTTCAAAATCAAACTTCCAATAATCAAAATGGGAACATAGGGAATGAAATAAGCTTGTATTCAATAGTGTTAACCTGTCAGTGTGACTCTATCTTCTCACTCAGGTTTTATCACACCTGTGTCACACTCTGTCCTAGTTCTGTTAATCTCCTGCCTGTGGCTTTTTTTTGTTCATATCTTCAGAAACACTCTCAAAATCTGCATAAAAGTTAGGCAAAGCTTCCAGTAACATTTAGTCAAATTTGTGTTTGTGTGTATGTTTGTGTTTGTGTGTGTGTGTACCACCTTATGAATTGCTATCCTGGGACCAGATTTTATAAGGTAGTATCTTCCCTAGGCAATCCATTACAGAAAAAAGGAAAAAAAATGTCTTTCCATTTCTTAGAAAACTTCATTATCATGATACATAAAAATTAAAGTATCTAATCTTTTATAGCTTGAGCTCTTGGACCCCAGAGCTTAGAGTATCTGTTGAGTGTCTGAGCTGTCTACCCTTAGTGGCCTACACAGGTCTACTCTCCTCTTTTACTTTCTTTTAATAAACCTTGGGATGGAGACAGGTGGGGGAGATTTTTGTGTTTCACCTCTGATTTCTTATTTAGCAAAACAAAGATGCTACCAGTTTCTATTTTTCTGACTCAAGACTGCAACAGGATGATTGTGAAACAATATGAGGATTCCAGAAAATTGTTTTAATGTTATACCTTTAATATTTGAATAAGTTTTAATGAAATAGAAGCATACTTATTCATATGGAGAGAAAAGGTATTCTTTAGAGACACCTTGCCTGATTTAGTGAGTTAATATCATGAAATTGTGACAAATTTCAAACATTGTCTAGCTAAATCATGAAGACAGACTACTACAGAGTCTGCTAATTTTCAAATTTTAAAAATGCAAAATAAACAACTACAATAGCGCCACATAACCATTTTTATGTCATCCATCCCATTTTATTTCTTAAAGTCTATCTCTCCTATATTCACTATAAATATAAGACTTTCTTTCTAATATTTAAACACATTTCAAGGCTCATATTCTAACAGGAACATTAAAAGGCACTTCTTTCATGAATATATATTAAAGTGGAGGCCAGGACTCTTTCCCACACACTTGGCTGCCAGTATTCATTGTCTGATAGAATATTGAATTATTTTCTTCAAGGTTTCCCATTTAAAAATCAATGTTCTGCTAGACTGAGTGGACTGACAGCAGTGTAATGCCTGTTAAACTTACAAACACATGGCCACAGAATTGGATTCCAAGGCCAGCAATGAAAGGAAATTAAGGAAGAAAAAATAATGTGCTTCATTTACACTTTTGATGACTTTTATACATTTTTCTGGGAAAATAAAAAATATATCTTAAAACCAGAGGATATTAATTCTAATAAAAGGATTAAAATTATCTCTTAATTATTTTTAGGGATGAATGGATGAGGACATATTTTGTATTTATTGACTATCTCAATGTTTCCCTAAATGTTTGGAACCTATTTTTTTTAAAAAAGCTTCTAGACATCTTCCATAATTAATGGCGAATCTAAGTAAAATATTTTAATTTGATTTGCAACTAAGAAAATACTTAGCTTTATGATTTTTCCTACTAGTGTTGGAGGCTTTATTTTAAAACAATGTATTCTAGAAGCTTTATGTGTAACAAAATGGCCTTCATTTTTAAATCAATAATAGTTTTCTATACATGAGTAACAATTTCAAAGAAGGGAAAAGAAACTCCACAATATATGTGAAATGTTTTTATTATTTTAGTCATAATCGATTGGTTTGAATTAATGGAATATAGTCTTCCTAAATCTATATTGCTTATACCAATAATAATAAAAGAAAAACTTAAATTTTAACCTAATTAATTTCCTTTTCATGAGAATATTTTTGAAAAGCGTTATTTCAATCACATTTTTCCACTTGTAAAGCATCAACACAAGATTTTTTTAAAAATGTGAACATATCTGATCTAAATTTTGTCTATGTTGTATTTAAGAAAAGCAGTTTTATGTAAAGTTATAATCCTGATTTTACTTGGCCCTTACATTTAATATAAGTGCGTGCAGACTACATCTTTTAGTTTTCTAAACATCAGCCAAATTTTGGTTTTAGTATAGCTGAAAATCTTTGTCATCCTAAAACAAACCAATTATTTGTTATTTTTCAGCTTTTATGCAGAATATAGTTATTGATCAAAATTATTTCATGTTATTAATGGAAATAAAATATATTCCAAAGAGTCATTCCACCTATTACTAAGGCTTCTCAACTGCAGACATTTATTTTGCAAATTTCCACAGAAGATATTGTTCATGTTGTCCCAACAACTTATTAAGGGCTCATTTTCATTTATCCAAGAGAAGAGTTAAGTTTTTATTTCTCTCTCCATATGCCTTAAATGATTTTGTCTAGTTTGCTTTTTTTCCAGAAGGAATATATTATGTTTGAAAACATCCGAAGTTTAGAATCAGTGAAACTGTGGTTAGTTAATGAATTTTTGAGACAAAAAAAATGATCTCCATTGGTCATGATTTCACATCAGCCCCACTATGAAGGGGCTCATAAAAGTCAGGGTAATTATATCTATGCACTTAGATCTCTCCTACCACTTGAACATAGTAAACTCAAATGTTCTATGACTGCATTCTAGCATGGGATTTTTAAAACTCATTTCTAAGATGATATTATAACCACAGAAGAACTAACATGCATGGAACTAAAAACTAGCTTATTTTTAAAATAGATTCTAAGTCAAGATATATTGAACTAAAGATACCTAACAGAATACTTCTGATTTTCTATCATTCTTTCTTTTTTCTTTATTACATACTATATTTCATTATGTTTGAGACCTCATTTTGCTTTTTCTTAATATAAGTTCTTTTTTTAACCACAATCCATATCATTTGTTCAATTGACTGTTCCATTTTAAAATCGATCAGGTGCTTTGGCAATATTATTGCTTTGTTCTAATTTTGAAAACTTCATCACATCAAATTCCATCACATCAATAGTCAAACTAAAGTTCTGACAGTAGTAATGATTTGTTTACCATTGTTGAAAATATAAGAACTAAAGTTCTGACAGTAGTAATGATTTGTTTACCATTGTTGAAAATATAAGAAATTTAAGAGAAGGAGCATCATTAGCACCTACTAATGTGGTCTGCTACAGAAAGAAACATTAAAATACTGGGATTTGATCTTTTTATATTACTCTTGCTTTTTCGTTTTGAAAATAAAAGCTGCCCTATTCTCACATATTCGTGAAGACAGAGACTTAGATTTTCCTTATTTATGACATTTCCTTTGTTCTTTCTCTACATTTTAATTCTGCGGTACTTTGAGTTTGGTTTCAGTTCCTAAATATAAAACGTCATAGTATCTCTGAATATTTATTTGCCCATACACTGTTCAAGACAGGCTCATTGAAACTTTGAACTGCTGAAAACATTTACCAATCTTTAGTTGCTATATGCTGCTGGGGCTAACTGTCTTCTTACATCCCTTTCCTTCTTTTTTTGCCAGTCCTGGGCTTTAGCTCAGGGCCTGAGCATTGGCCTTGGACTTTCTCAAGGTTAGAACTCTACCACTTGAGCCTCAGCACCACTTCTGGCTTTTTTTTTTCTATGTATGTGGTACCAAGGAATCAAACCCGAGTCTTCGTGCATGCTAGGCAAGCACTCTACCATTAGGCCAAACTCCAGGCCCCAATCCCTTTCCTTCTTAACTCATGGAAAATTAAAATTGGCAGAAACAACTTCAAGAAAGAAAGTGGAAAAATGAGTAGAAGAGTTGTAAACATACATCCACTTTTAATCCACTTTTAATACTTTTAATACCTCTTGTACATTGTTAGCTTCTATTTGAATGGTGTTTCAAATTTGTAGCATGTACTCATTCAAGTAACAAAACAGAAAGCAACTAAAATCCCTTACTTCAGATGGTAAGATGAAGAGATCTTTGGGATAGGTCATTATGTACAGACTGTATCTGCTAACTCCAAAACTACAATGATAAGTGGTAAAATTAATGGATGCAATTTGAATTGAAATACAATTTAAAACCACAATACTTTAAATCCACAAAGCACTTCATTTTTCCATGATTTTATCTATAATATGATCAAAGTCATTGTAGTGTAATAGATAATATAGTCCATATTTTAATAGAGAAGTTTCATCACAGACAGCGTTTTGCTTTAATTGTCATGGGACAGATCTAACTGAAAAGAAATTTTGTAGAGTGTTAAAGTTTCAAAGTTACATGTCCCAAATATTTTTTTCTAGTAACAACTTGGAGGTTGTCCAGAGGCAACTATGTGGGTAATCTATTGTTATTTCAACTTTGGGTAATTTACCCATTTCTTTTTCTGGATACCATGTGTTCATTACATAAAAATAAATGATGACCAACCTACATTCTCCTTTGTCCAGGCCAATGTTAGCTCTAGCCTAGAAGTTTTTGTTTTCCTTTTTTAAAAGTTCACATGCTTTATTTATTTTTTTCTTTTTGTGAGTTGTGGGTCTCGAAATCCAGGCCTGGAAACAGTCTGTAAGCTCTTTTTATTCAAGGCTACTGCTCTACCAGTTTGAATCACAGCTCTACTTCTGGTCTTCTGGTGGCTTATTGGAGATAAATTCTCACAAACTTTCCTACCCTGATCTGTTTTGAGCTTCATTCTTCAGATCTCAGCCTTTTGAGTAGTTAGGATTTATAGGAGTAAGCCAACAGCTCCTGACAACATACAATTTTATACTTTGCATAACTATTTCACTTTTCATTATTTTACAGTAGACTGACTTCACTTGTGTGTTTCAACTACCTACATCTCCAAACTTTTTAAAAATGTTTTTGTCAGTTGTGGGACTTGAACTCTGGGCCAGGGCACGGTCCCTGAGCTTTTCAGCACAATGCTAATGCTGCTGCTGCTCGATCGAGACCAGGAGCATCTGAGTAATAGCTCATCACGTCTACAATTAAAAATGGCCTCTAACAAAATTACGTTGCAAAAAATGGGAAAGAGAACGGAAAGAGTAAAAAAAGTTGAAGAAGCAGAGCCTGAAGAACTTTTTGTGGAAAAAGTACTGAAAGGAAGTGTAGTAAATGGGAAGGTGAAATAGCTCCTGACGTGGAAGGGATTTACAGATGCTGACAATACTTGGGAATCTGAAGAAAATTTAGATTGTCGAGAATTAACAGAAGGATTTCTTAATTCTCAAAAAGCTGGTAAAAAAAAAAGGACAGTACAAAAAGAAAATCTTTATCAGACAGTGAATCTGATGACAGCAAATCAAAGAAAAAAAGAGATACTGCTGACAAACCAAGGGGCTTTGCTAGAGGTCTAGATCCTGAACGAATAATTGGTGCCACAGACAGCAGTGGAGAATTGATGTTTCTCATGAAATGGAAAGATTCAGATGAAGCTGACGTGCTGGCAAAACAGGCAAATATGAAATGTCCTCACATTGTAATTGTTATTTATGAAGAGAAACTAACTTGGAATTCTTGTCCAGAAAATGAAGCTCAATAATTGTTTGTATTGTTTATATATATATATATGTATGTATACATATATATATATACATAATCTGAGTCTTGGTTTTTGGATTAATGTTGTGAAACAATGACATTCTAATGAAAATCAAGTTTGATATGTTGGTTTTGAAAGTAGTCTTAGGAGTTCTTGAGGTTTTTTTTTCTTCAATAGCACTGGTTACTTTGAACAAATATAATTAAGGGTTTCTGTAGTTGCTTCCTTTTTCAGAAAAGAATATTTAATACCATGGTATATTTCCTCTGTATTCAGGAACAGGTTGGGTTTTTTTTTTGTTTTTTGTTTTTTTATAAGGCATTTTTTTGGGGCCATTACTTAATCAGAACAATTTGTCTTTAACTGCAATGTTGAATGACCATCCTGAATTTTTTTGTGTTTGTGTGTGTGTGTTTTTGTGTTTGTGTAAACAAAATACTTACATAGGTAGTTTTTTGTTTTGGAGATTTTGCTTGTGTAGAGCTGTTGGGCATCAGACCCAGAGCCTTGCATATGTAGGCAAATGATGTATCATTGTGTTACATCCCTGGTCCTTGTTTTATTTTGTTGTTGTTTAAGACAGGGTCATTAGGCAGCTCAGGCTGGCCTTGAACTTACTAGGTAGCCAGGCTAGCCTCAACTTTAGGTCCTCTGCCTCTGCCATAGATAGCAAATGCAGTACGTTTGCAAAATGTGTTGAAAGGAAAAGTGTTTATCAACAGCTTCCCTCACCCAGATGAGACAAATAAGATAAATTTTGATTTCCTTTCATTAACAATTTCTGTAATGAGCATTCCTTTACAGTATATTAGAATCTGTGTACTCAAAGTTAATAGATCATGAGTTATCTAAGACTCTGCTCATGGAAATGTAAAACCAACTGGTTAGAGATTTCGACTATTTAGGACCTGCTGGTCTAAATGAGTGGACAAAATTTTATAATTGTTGACTTGCATGCTTTTTTTAAACCCTAACTCATTCCTAACCTGTAACTCAACATTTTTCAGTATTGGGATACTGGTTCCACAAAAGCCAGAAAAACATCTTTGGAGTAATCAGAAAGTTACCCAAGTGTATATTGTTTACTTTATTGTAAATAATGGTGAAAAGTGGTCAATAAATAATTTTATATTTCTTTAAAAAAGATTTTTCTTTGTCAATGTACTTATTTTGAAGATTACTAAGTATATTGGGCCACTATAAAGCCTGTATGTGAGTGGATTCAATTCTTACATAGCTTAAAGATAATGGGTTGAGAGTAAGAATTTTACACCATTTCTTTAGCAAAATATAATGGAAACTTATGTTGATATACCTACCTGTATACATGGACACACATACACTCACTATAACCATGTACACATAAAGCATACACATAAACAAATGTATATATATGCATATATATGTGTATATGTATATATACATGTATATATACCCTCAGTACTATGAAGGAGTATGAAAATAATTTGAAATAAATGTTTGATCAAGATAAGTTTAGAAAAAAAGAAACAATGAAGTAGTCAGTATTTCATTTTAAAAACATGCACTGTGGCCAGAATTTGACCTAGTGGTAGAGTGCTTGCCTAGCATGTACAAAGACCCAGGTTCTATTCCATATACAAAAAAATAAAAGCTAGAAGTGGTGCTGTGTCTTAAGTGGTAAAGCTCTAGCCTTGAGAAAATCCAAGGACAGTGTTCAGGCCCTGAGTTCGAGACAAACATGCACTGTGAGTCTAAAGTTTTGAGTTTGTATTGAGGCAAATGTATTCAGCTTTCCTGTCCTTCATAATGGAATAAATATTTCACTGAGCAATGTGGTAAGCTGACATGATTGACACAGTAAAGAGTTCATGAAGTTTTAAACAAAGTAAAACATAGCTTGCTTATTTGGTTATTTGAAATCGGATAGGGAAGGGAAGAAAACAAGATGAGGGGCATGGGTGGGGGGAGGGAAATGGGAAAGGGTACAATGTTTCTGAAGTAATGTATCTTCTATCTGGTGAATATAATGTAATGTTTCCATTAATTACAATAACAATATACAGAAAAAACATAGCTTTCTAAAATATGTGGTAGCAAAATTAAATGGTCAAATGTAAGTTAAAAGATAGGACAACAGGGAAGTCATATCAGTTTAAAATTGTGTTTCAAAGCTTATTTATTTATGTCATCCAGAGAGAACTGAGAAAGAAACATGACAGCTGGCAAAATGTTTTCCTTCTGAAACAAGTGTTCATGATGGTTCTAGTCTTTGGCCTTTGGGTTGTTCAATTACCAAGAGTTTGGCAGATACAAGCTGTATCCTTACCAAGTGCACTCAAATTACTGAGTAGTATTGGGAAAAAATGGAGAATATTAGGAATTGCCTAAAGTGATTATACTTTTTCTTATTGTTCTTTATGATATATTATAAGCATTTACTAGTCTCTAACACTACATACTACTGTCTCTTGACTGTTGATTGAAATATATTCAATGTCAAAATTCAATTTGAACATAATGTAATTCTCTATGCAAGGATATATCCTTCCTAAATACTGAAACATTATGGGAGGTGCTTAGGCAACAGGGCTCTAAACTCATGGATGGGATCAGTTATTATTTAAGGTGTTCAGAGAGAGATTTTGCCTTCCATTCGAATACCACATGAGGACATAGCAATGAATCCCTTCTTTTTCTTCCTCTTTATCACTGGACCTGTGTGTAGTCCAGACTAACCTTGAACTTGCAAGTAACCTTCTTCAGTCTCAAGTGTGAGGATTACAGACATACAGCTTCACATTATCAGAAGAAGCAGCATTGAAAGCAACATAGGTAAAATACTGGCTTTCACCAAACACCACATGGTAATTGGATCATGAATTTCTGTTGGGGCTAAATCATCTACTTTATTGTATTTTATTAAAACAGCATACAGATGTCAATTTACTTATTTATTTACTTATTTATTGTGGTGCTGAGGTCATACATTCTAGGCAACTGCTCTACTACCACACTACATATTTAATCCCAGAAATCTTACTTTAAAGTTCCCTATTTATGTAACAAAATTCTTGCTCAGGTTACCTTTTATTCAGTCAATCACATATTCCTGTCACCAGGCAAATAATCTCGGGTATTATCCAGGACTATCATCAACTACCAATACTTAGCTGCCCTAAAACTCTCCTACCAATGTTTTACTATAATTAAAACATACAAGGTTATTGTAAATCTGATTGTTAATAATTATTATCAAAACCAATTTATGAATCCCTTTATCACAAATATAATTATATTATTTTACATAAATAAATTTATGCAATAAAATAAAATAAATATTTAAATAGGCCTTTAAATAATTTAGGATGTATTTACATGCTACATTCCTTTAGTTTGTAGCCCTAGAACGGGACCAGTTTTTCCTATAAAGTGATACAGAACATTAATACAAATTAATTTTTTCTTATACTTTGTTAAAGTAGAACATTTTCTTTCTTTTATGCTTAAGGAGAGAATTATAGAATTATAGTTCCTAGCAATAATTACTTTGTGATTATTTTTTAGTGATGAATATTTACCACTTCTGTCTCATGGAAATTGAGAAATCAATCCCCCTTTAACATTGTTGGATTCTTTTATGAAAACTATCATGAAATATACTATGTATTTCTTTCATTTTCCTCTAACTGTCATCTTGGTTGTTAGTTTCCTCTGGGTTGGTGTTTTAAGATGTTTTGCAGGGCATCATAGTAGTGGGGCTTTACACAGAGTGTCTAAAATCATTCCATCTGAACACAAGGTAAAGTGGATTACAATACAATGACAGCATATTCATTTGCAATTCCTTGACACAGTCATCTCAACAACTTAACTTTAGCATTTGCAGTCAGTTCCCAGCTGTACAGGGAAATTCAATGGCCTCATTATTGTGTCTGAACTGAACTGTGTCATGCAGGAGGAGAGCCAGAGTCAGAGACAGATTGAGGCCTTCCGGTCGGGTTCATCTGCACTGTGAGCTGGTTCAGCAGTAGTCTTGGAGGCCAGAGGCAGGATAGCATCAGCTCTTAAGTGAGGAAGCTCTGGTGCCTCTGTAAATCCTAAATGAATAGCAATTTTTGCCCTTGGAGGCATGCAGAATTCTTTTGAGCTCCTGCTGGATTCAGGGATCACAGGGATCAGCTTGACTCCTGGAAGCAGGATGTGTTCATTCAGAGACAGCAGCTTTGGCAGCCAAAGAGGATTGTCAGAGTCTATTTTCCTTTTAGCAGCAGGAGTAAGTACTGTAAAGAAACAGGGCTCAGGGAGGCTACATGATGCATAAACAGTATGTAATCCACTGAATGTGCTGGGAATTAGAGAATAAAAAGGTCAGGAACACAATTCTGCTGCTACTATGCAATGTGGGGAACACACCTATACACTTCAAAGACTACAGCTTATGTTTTTTTGCTGGGGGGGGGACATATTGAACTACTCTCTCTTCATTATTCATTTGGTTTACCCTTTATTGAAAAAGAGTATGATTTCACTGATTTCTGTACTGACAGCCTTCTTTCTTTATACTACTAAGTCATACTAATTATTAATTCACAAATAAAATATTTAGAAGGTAGAATAAGGGGAGATTATGTCTGAATAGTAAAAATCAAGCATCGCAATGCCTAAAGCATGGCAAGAATGCTAGTGTTTCAGGCACAAGAGAAAAGAAAATGGAGCCCAGAAAAATAACTATTATATGAACTATGAAATGTTTTCCAGGGCATTTGTATGATATTCAGGCTTTGACTCTCTGAATAGAATTGAAAACAGTCTAGTAGAAATAAATAAAGAAGATTGTCATCAATCATTAGATATTTATGCTAAGAAGGACTATTTTCTTCTTTCTTTGTCATTTGTTTAATGGCTCACACTGCATGACTCCTAAAGGCTGTGGCTCCAAGCACTCAAGGCACATGCCCCAAATCCAACACATGCTCTCCCTATGCTAATTTATCAGCACCATTCAGAAGAAGGAAGCTGAATGTAGGAAACAGCAATAGAAAGAAGAAGGGCTTGGCCAAATATAATACTTGCAGCTGTGTTTCTGTTTCTGGGAGAGCTCTGATTTGCTATACGATTTCCAGCAGCATTTCAGGAGAGCTAGAGCTGGCATAGGCTTCCGCATGGCTTTCTTCCTGCAGAGGAAAAGAAATGGCAGGGACCCTATTAGCACATTTTAAAATTACCCTCTTATTTCCCATTGAAAGGGAAAGATTTCATTCTATTTCATGGGATAATAAAATAATGAACAGCAATTAGTTAAACCTCCTGGAAAACAACGAATGCCTTCTAGCAAAGTAATGTTTGTCAGCTCCATTGTGCCACTTATAAACAAAGGTACTTTTCACTGGTGGCTGAAGTTAGGAGTTTTCATTTCCAAACATTTTACATAAGGGAAAAACATTGTATCCATGTAAATTCTATGCTTATCTTGGAAGCAAAAAGAAAATGTTACAGAAATAGATGCCATGATTCTTGAATTTATGCATCCATTTTGATATTTTAAGCTATGGCACTCATTTTTCCCAAATTTTGTGGAACTGGATTTCAACACGTGTCTTCGATGCTTGATGAATTCAAATAGAATCTCGGCAGACATTTTTTTTAAAGTCTGCTTACCTCTCATGAATATTCAAATCTATACAAATTTCAAAAGAATGTAAACTACTAATCATGGCTACATGCTGTCCACTGAAGAAAATGAAGTCAGTGATGGCTTGTTTTCAACACAGTATATCTGATCATGAGTAAAAGTTACTTATATAATGACTTACTCTTCCTACAATGATGAAGTTGATGAACTTAGAAGTTCTCTACACGAACAGTAAAACAGGGCATCACAAAGGGTCAGCCAGTAGGAGGAGGTATGACTCATCATAAAATGAGAAGTCATCTAAGTTTTACTCTCCTCTGAACCTTTTGGATTTAGGTGAACTTTAGGAAGGGGCTTTGGTTGTCTCTACCCCACTTTGTTCTATTATTTTTTGACATTTTTTATTAAAGAATTTATTAACTGATTTTTACATCATATTACAAATGACATATTTAACAAACAAGTATTCAAGAAGGGAATCTCTATACAAAATCACTGGCACTTAGAGTTTGGAACAATCAAAATTAGGTTGAGCATTTGTATATCATAGATACATATTAATTTAGAAATAAAACTATGTCAATGGAGTTATAACTTTTTATGTCTATGTAGTTGTGTTTATATTTCCAGTACCAGGTCCATAGCATTGGTTATCAAATAGAGTCCTCGCTCTTGTACTGTTTGGATCTAATAGCCACATATTATACTAGGGAGGCTTTGTGAGACATGCATTTTCTTTCACATTAAAAAAAATATTCATTTGGCCAGCTTAAAAAATTTTTAGATTGCTTCTAGAAAAGCGTAATAATGCAGGCTTCCATTTACCTCTCATAGAAAAAGATAGGAGATAAGATTATTGAACCATTTCATGACTATTTTTACTATCAGCAATATTCTATGAAGAAATTATTGATGTTTGTTTGAACTCCACCTTCCACACCAGTTTGGAAGTGTATGTCACAAAGGGGGATTGGCATCTATCAACATAGCAGATGTATCCTTAACATTTTCTTCAATGACTGTAACAGATAAAGCCTGTCATTTTCTTCTTTCCAAATTTCTGTGTTGCAGAGGCCCCAAATGAGAATTATCTACTTCAGAGTGAGTCAGTTCTTCAATTGTCATCTCAACAGCCCCAATCTACTTTCCTCATTGCATTGAACTAAATGTAATTCCTATTTTATCTGACTATATTAAAATGGAAAATAATAAGACAATTTAAAGCAACCGAGTTAATCAAATTATTTGGCAAATCATCATCATAATCATCATTTTTTTTTGTCTGTCATGGGATGTGAACTGTAGGCCTGGGTGTTGACCTTGAGCTCTTCAGCTCAAGGCTACTTCCCTACCACTTGAGCAACAGTGCCACTTCCAGTTTTCTGCTGATTAATTAGAGAGACTAGTCTCATGGACGTTTTAGTGCCTGGGCTGGCTTTAAACCTCGATCCTCAGATTGCAGCCCCCTGAGTAGCTAGGATTAAAGGTGTGTGCCACTGCACCCAACCATCTTTTCTTTTAAATTTAAATTTTACTGTAAAGGTGACATACAGAGTGATTATAGCTAAGGTATTGAGTACATTTCTTTCAATCAGTGCTATCCCTCCCTTATTTTCTCCCACTTTCCCCCCTTCATCATAAACATGGTAAAGTGATGGGCATATATAATCTTCATAATCAGGAGACTAAGGCAAGAGATTTGCAAGTTTGAAGTCAGCCTGGCTTTTACAGAGATACTCTGTCTCAATGTTTTTTAATTGAGCATTTTTGTTATGTTGCTAGGATTATTATCCTTCATTAACAGATAAAGGAAAAGAAAGTGATTGCATTGGAAATGATAAATACCAAGTGTAGACATGATTTACCAGACTTTTGGAAAAAAGTGTTGTGTACTTTTATTTATACTCCAGTTTTTGTGTTTAAACTAGAATGGTATTCATTCATCCTAAATGGAAAAAGTCAATTGACACAAAAAGCATTCCAAATATAAAAAAACATAATCTTGAGAAATTTAGAGGTAAAATATATGTGTATATTATATACAAAATATGTACACATTTATAATATTTGCTAATGTATTTTTACAGAGTATATGAAATTGGTTACACTCAGTATCAGTTCCTCATTACTAGATAAAATATATGGTCTGAACAATGAGGAGTTAACTTGCTAATCCCTCCAGATAATATGTTTAAGGTTTCTAAGGTAACCTTGTTTATCACATTTAGTCATAGATGCATATACTATGCTCATCATTACTACGTTCATCACTCAAAGAGGGATGGAAAAGACAAAACGCAGTTTAGAATTATGGTCATACAAATAAATTGTTTTTAGCAACTGTGTTCTTTAACATAAAGCAATAGCTAAAACTCTAAATGGAACTTGATTAGAACAGCAGAGCTAAAAGTTCTGTTGGTGATAATACAAAGTATTTGTTTAACTGGATTTTTCAAATATGGGCATGGGTTTTGTTTTTTTTTTTTTTGCCCCAGAAAGTTTGAGGGAGCAGAGGCCTTCAGCTATCTCAAGTGACGGTAATAACACAAGAACTCCTCTTTATGCACTTTCCATGAAGACTCAGTTTATCATGGGTAATTTTCTTCCTAAATCCTTGTTTGCTTGCTTATTATAGAGGGTTTTTTTTAATCCTTTTACTGAGAATTTCCTTGTAGATTCCAATGTTGCTGTGTGGGTAACCAGTTAGAAGGGTGACTCTAATTCTCTAAAGACAAATAAAAAACCATAGAAGAAAGATTATAAAATATTTAATCTACACCAGGGAACCGGCCAGGCCTCTTTTTATGTTAGAATTTATACTCATTGTGAAATTCTTAAGCATGAAAAATTGTGTTTAAGCATATTTTAAAAATACTGACAATGATGTTAGCTCATCATTTTTCTACAAGGAGACTGGAAGATTTCCAATTACGTAAAAGAATAGCAATGAAATAGGAGAGGCATGCCTGTGTATAACTTCATCTTCCTTAACCACTTTCTCTTCTTCCATCACCAACAACCTTTCAGGAAAAATTCACTGATGCTATTGTGTATGATTATTCT
The DNA here is from genome assembly GCF_031878675.1 of Megascapheus bottae. NCBI lineage: Eukaryota > Metazoa > Chordata > Mammalia > Rodentia > Geomyidae > Megascapheus > Megascapheus bottae. The sequence continues at coordinate 55,136,269 of NC_143513.1, read as the reverse complement.
TTTTATTGTTTTATGTATGCCTCCTTAGAAGACAATCACCACGGATACCATGGTGATATTTTAGCAATTTTTTTCATATATTTTTATTGTAATTAATAGAAGGGTTACATGATATTTGCCAGATAGATGGTGCGTTAATTCCCATACATTGATACCCTTTCACATGTCTTGGTCCCCATTTCCTTCCTCCCCCACCCCTCATCTTGTTTTCCCCCCTTCCCTATCCAATTTCAAATAACCAAATACAAATATATCCGATATATCAGGTAACAAAGTGAGATACTGTAACAATATGAGATAACCAAGGGACAGAAAAAGAGATGAGATAACATAGTAACTTAAGAACAACAATCATTCATTATATGGTTTATGTTTCTATATCCTAGAGATCCTTTCATTTAGCATCCTACTATATGGCCTTTTGTATCAAGGTTTTGCTCTATTGCAAATCTCTGCTAGGAGAGCCCAAGGTTTCTACTGATTATGATAAATGCAATTTTTATATCATCTTTCTAGTTTCCTATTAAACATTCAATCTCATTAATAATTGAAGTTCATATTTAACTCACTGGTTAGAAAACACTTCTAATTTGTGTTTTACCTTATTAGTTTTTGAGTAAATATTTCACAAATCTTCTCTGCATTTTGTTAAAAAATGAACATTATATATCTTTTGATAAAACCTACAGTTAAGTGCCTAATAAAATATCACCTGACTAAAATGACAATATTTTAGCCTTATGCTGAAGTATGAAGATTTGCCTATAAAGGTATGAATCACTGGTTTTTCATTTCTTTAATGCTGTGTTAATTGGTACTTGAGGCAATAAACCATAACACATAACCCTTGCTGCAGATAAGCTTTAATAAGAGCCTGACCTTTGGTTGGGTACTTCTGTGACAGTTAAAGAGTTCAAGATAATCCTCTGAAGCTTACATTTATGAGATAAATGTTCTTAGCATTTCCTTATCTTACCCTTAGCTGATTATTGGGGATATTTTGGGATTCATAATTGAGATTCAGAAGAAAATTATATTCTATTATGTCCAGTTCAGTGGAAGTTTAAATAGCATTAGTGTAATGTCTTATGTTCATTTTCTCACACCTAAAAAGGAATTGAGGTTCACAGCTCAGCCAACCACATGAAAACTGCCCTAAAAGTGTGTTGTGAAAATAGTATAAAGGTCAAAGTATGTTGATTCATCATCATAAGATCTTCTTTAGAAGGGCTCAGTTCTTTAGCATCTTTATATACACACTAAGACTAGTGTTTAAACTGTGATCTATTCAGTCATTATAGCTCAAACAAATTAAATTAAGCACAGTGAAAAAATGTGAAATACAGCTTAAGTTTGAGGCATATACCAGTATATAAACCTTTTCAAATCAAAAAAGTTTAGATGATCTTGATTCTGAAATCTCAAACAGAAGATGTGGGATATTTTTGAGAAAGCGGAATCTCCATTGCAGTAAGGTGGGAAGAAGACTATAAATGCAGACAATTTAGAATCTAATAGATAGAGGAGAACCCTCTGATTGGAACATTACGATAAAATCTCTAGTATTTTTCCTAATTGTGTATCACCATTAGCCATGCCTGAAACTTCCTTTGCCTTGTGAAATCTGACATTGTTTTCTCATGTTTTTCTTTCATTTCTGAAAATTCTTTCTCAACATGATTCTTCAGGATGCTGAGTATTTTTTGGAATAAAACCCCATGAAAATATTTCTCATCATACCCTATATTTCAAGCTCTCCCAGACATCTAATAATAGACTACTGCTAAAGATGAGTAAAGTGCAAAGTAGTAGAGCAATTTAATGCTTTTATTTTATGCATATTTAGTTAAAATGTAAGCTAAAAATAAAAAATAAAATAAATAAGAGAACATACCTTTCAAAAAAAGAGGAAAATAACCAGATTGTAAATGCCTACAGTGTTCTGAGTTAAGATGTAAATTGAAGAATGGATAAGTGGAAGGTGGAACAACAGTTAACAGGGCTATTAAAAAGTTAGTGACCAGATAGCTGTTGAAAAAAACATCTGTATTTAAAGCACTGGCAGGCAGAGGCAGGAGGATGATAATTCTGAGTGTAGCATGTTCTATATACCAAGACTGTATTTCATATTAATAAACAAACATACAAACAAAAACAAGGCTGGTGATATAGAAGAGTGATTGCCTAACATGAAAAAGGCCTTGGTTCAGTCCTCAGCAATACACATACCCACATAAACACATATATTACATACATTCGCACATATAATACATTCATACACACACACATGCACACACTAACACTATTTGAAAGTGAACCATTTGGAAACAGAATTTGAGAACATTGTTTTGAAAAACCTGATACAGGAAAAGTTGTTTTGTATCTTGACAAAATTCTATCTGTACATCTTGTGAAACTTGTCAACAATGGAGCCTCATTTTATTCAACATGGAACAGTTAGTGAGCTTTATGCTTCTTAAATGGTAATGATTCACTTTCACATGGCATTGTCAATGAAAATGCCCATGCTTTTGTGGGAAGTATTAAAAAATCAGTCACTGTAAACTCATAAGGTAAATCAACTCTATTCAAGAAAATATAGTTAAACCAATAAGTTGACTATAAATAAAACTGAAAACATAGAGAAGTGAAAAAATAGTCATTAATGTATACTGAGATATCTGATAATATATTAGAAAAAAAAGATGTTTTAAAAATAAATTCCGAGGCATAAATTAAAAGCGAATTGCAAAATAAGCAGAGATAAATATGATTGACTATAAATAGAGCAATAGCATTCATGATAGTTTCAATTGTATGATTTGGAACAAACTGCCAGTGTTTATTTTTGTTATTTTGATTATTGATTTTGCAGCATTAGACATGTTAGCAAGAATCTCAGTTTCTCTCTCTCCAAAACTGCCATACTATTTTTTGTTCCTGGGGCTTGAACTCAGCCTGTCCCTGAGCTCTTCAGCTCAACGCTACAGACCTACCCTTGAGCCAAACCCCATTTCCCATTTTCTAGATGTTAATTGGACGTAAGAGTCTCATGTTTTTTTGTGCCCGGGCTGGCTTTGAACCTTGATCCTCAGATTTAAGCCTACTGAGTAGCTAGGATTACAAGTGTGAGCCACCGAGCCCAGCTGACTACCACATTATTTAAAGAATTTTTCATCAAAAGATATAGGTGAAAAGAAACTAAAACTGATACGGTATATATGCATATATATGTACATATATGTGTACATGTGTAAAGAAACACTGCTGGAAATTTAATTAAAGCCTAAATAGCAGTTAAAGAAGGCAATATTGATGTTCAATCTATCATTAATCAGGAAAATAATATAGTAAATTATTGTCTTATCTTGTCAGTATTAATAAGTTTCAAAAGGGTAGACAACAATGCAATGAACTGTTTTATATTGGTGATTGGGAATCATTTGATTTAATTCTACTTTGCAAACAATTGTTATAATACTAGAGAAAAACATATATATAAACTGCCGCTGCATTTTTAAAATTATGGCTTTCATTTACAAGGGTCTTACAAACATTTAAAATTAAACAGAAGAAGATGTGCATTATGTACAGAAATATATGCAATAAAATATAACATGAAGGAGAGCTTAAAAAGTTGTGACACAAAGAAAGACTATTCCTTTATTTATTTATTTATTTATTTATTGCCACTCATGTAGTTTGAACTCAGGTTCTGAGCACTGTCTTTTAGATTTTTTTTCTCAAGGCTAGTGGTCTGCTACTTGAGCTACAACACCATTTCCAGATTTTTTTCTATGTATGTAGTACCAGGGAATTGAACTTGGTCTTCCTGTATGCTAGGCAAGCACTGCACCACTAGGCAAAACTCCCAGCTAGAATATTCTATCTTGACTATCAATGATGAAAGGTTTTACATGACATGGATAAATCTCAGACTGCAAAGGCCTCTTTAACACGTAACATTGTAAAAATATTGATAGCATAATTCTATCACATAACCCTTGGAAATGGTCAAACCTAACCCTTGTACAATAAATCCTAGTATGCTATCTTGCTATCATCTATATTAACTCCTTCCATAAAAGAAAAAATATAGATATATTGCTTAAGACTGTTTTTACAAACTAATATAGTCTTGGTGATTTGAGCCAAAACCCTTTTTCAGTGGATGAATTTCTTTCTCCCAGAAGTGAAGAGGTGTTTTCATTGCTTTTCCCAGAAAAGTCACAAAATGGCACCTTTGTTGGAGAAAATGTTCTTGCTTGTGGATGAAAGCTCTCTTCAGGTATATTGTCAATGACTCTTGTAAAAAACACGGAGGTATAGGGAATAATAAAACCCCCAAATCTATGTTATGGAAAGGTGGAGAAGATTACAGGAGGAAATGGGCAAACAAATGAGAGCAAGGGTGAGTGAATGAAATATTTAATTTAAATGTGAGGAATGGAATCAGGTAAATTAAGGACATAGGTAGGTAAGGGAGAGGTAGGAAAACATGATCAGAGTATGATCAAACTGTATTGTAAACACAAATTGAAATGTTGAATTGACATTGGTTTGTACAATGACTTCAGGATAATAACTATAATGGAAAAAGAAAACAAGAAAATCGAGGAATATAAATGTCTAGGACCTTTAAATAGTTTAAGTAGTGAGAGAAAATAAAATTTCTTGATTATATGAAGAAAAGCAATGACATTTTTTCTTCTGAACTTTAAAACATGTCCATCTAAGTGTCTAGTGTTACTTGTTTAGCGTCACTTCCTCCATTTCCCACTGTTCTTTCTATCCTTTCCCCTAGATTGATTTCCTATTTTCCATTTCCTTTATTATGTAGGTCCATTGAATACCCTGGATATCTTTTTCTTTATTCTCTTCTTCATTCATCCTTCTCTCATCACTCCATCCCCCCCAATCTGTTTTCAGCTTTCTGATATTAGTTTTGTTAAAATGTCTAATAATTATCTGAACTATTTCAATTACATTATTATTATTATTGCTTCAAAGTGGATCAAAGTCATAGGACTCTTAAACTTTGAAACCAATACAGGAAGAAGTAGGGGAACACTAGAACTCATAGGTATGGGCAGAAATTTCCTGAATAGAATTCTAGAGATTTCGCAAGCAGTAAAGAAATTGACAAATATGAAAGCATCAAGCTCAAAAGTTTCTGCATGGAAAAGAGTATAGTCTATAAATTAAAAGAAAAACAATGTTTAATGAGACAATGATTGATAGTTGATTTTATGGAGACTAGGTTGCTTAATAAACATCAGACTCATTATTTTTTATTTCTTCATGTTTCATGATGGTTTAATTGTGTAAGATTTAAGAAAAACTAATTATTTAACAGCTTATATATTTTTTGAAAAACTAATAAAACTTTATCCTAAGACAAGGTGTTATTGTTGCAAAAAATCTTCAGCCCATGTGGGATTTAAAAGTATATTTCTATTCTCTTATTCCCAGGCTTCACAACTTAGGTGCATTTTTTTCTCTTATATTGAATGGCTCTTAAATTTTCCCAATCTATCAAATCATAAGATTGGTAATTTTTATGGTATGCAATTATTGTAAAACTAAGTTTAAAAACTAACATTTATACCATTATTTACTACAGTTTCTCATTATATATCCTACCAACTAAGTTGTCTCTGTATTTAATAATACATGTGTATTTGCTTGTAGTTCTATATATTTCATATATATGTGAAAAGAATGACTATAGATAGTATAACATTAAATTATATGTAATTCTAATACTTAATTTTGTCTAAATTTCAGTGTAAATAAACCCCTATATTCATATATATGTGATATAGATACATATATATGTACAATTAGCATAGTTTTTCAATGGGTACATCAATAATAATGGGAATATTATGTATTACTCTATAGATAAGCTACTAGAAAGAAGTCTCAAATTCCTACATGCTTGAGTGTTCTTTTTTCATATATTTTTATTGTAATTAATAGAAGGGCTACATTATATTCATTAGATAGAAGGTGCATTACTTCATGTACACTGATAACCTTTCTCATGTCTTAGTCACCATTTCCCTCCCCCAACCCCACCCCTCATCTTGTTTTCCCCCTTCCCTATCCAATTTCAAATTACCAAATAAACATATATACAGTATATCAGATAACAAGGTAAAATACTGTAACAATATGAGATAACCAAGGGACAGCAAAAGATATGAGAGATAACATACTACATTAAGGAAAAAAAATCACTCATTATATGGCTTTTGTTTCTATATCCTGGAGGTCCTTTCATTTAGCGTCATACTATATGGCCTTATATATCTAGGAATTGCTATATTGTAAATCACTGCTAAGAGCACCCAAGGTTTCGACTGATTATGACAAATGAGGGAAACCATTGAGCCTATGCTCATTTAAGTCTAGCTTACTTCACTTAATATGATTTTTTTCTGAGTCTTTCCATTTCCTTAAAAATGGGGCAATGTCTTTCTTTCTGATGGCAGCATAGAATTCCATTGTGTATAAATACCACATCTTGTTGATATGGTTCCACATCTTTGCTATGGTAAATAGTGCTGCAATGAACATCGTTGTGCTTGTGGATTTAGTATATCATTGTTTCTGGATGATTGGGTAAATGCCAAGTAGTTGAATTGCTGAGTCATAGGGGAGCTCTATGTTTAGTCTTTTGAGGCACTGCCATACTGCTTTCCATAGTGGTTGAACAAGTTCGCACTTCCACCAACAGTGTAGTAGTGATCCCTCCTGGCCACGTTCCCACTCATGCTTGGGTGTTCTATGAAACTTATATCTCCTGAAATCAGCAGGATTGTTTATTGACTTAGCCCTGAGGATCTGTCATATAAAGCAGAAGCTTGTATTATATATACATGCTTTTGTTTATTTTAATTAGGGAAGGGAGGGGGACTGAGTTCAAATGCCAAGACTGGCAAAAAAAATTAAAAAATAGAAGAAAACACAAAGGCATGTGATGACAAGAAGTAAGAATATACAGATATATTTAAATAAAAGAGAAAGAAATATAGATTATATCTTGGGAGACTGGTGATAATAACTATTTTAGAATTAACAAATCAAAGGCTGAGAATGCTAGATTAGGTTGTGAGAACCTCATTAAATATATACATATATAAGCGTGTATATATATATATATATGTAATAGAATGATTTTGATCCACTTGATAGGTCAATAGCTTCCACTACTACGAAGCAGTAAAGGTTTTCCCATGTGATCTACAAAAATAATCTAAGCTCAAAAACACATTCTGACAGGAAATGAGAGATACGTTTTTCCAATTCCAGACCTCCTCACATTCCCAATATCAGTGCCTAAGGTCTGAAGCAGATATCAACTTGAGCTTTCATTTTTATGCTTTCCTAGTAATACTTTCAAAAGGGCAGAGTGGATATATTTTTTATTACTTAGATTATATTATAAATATTACTTTTGAACATAGAAATAGCTACTGCTAGTTTTAGTTCTTTAAAACAATCTTATTTTTTCTGTCTTCATTTCCCATCATATACGCTACCTGAGAAATTGCTTTGAAATAGCAAAGTAGTAATAATAATCACATGCACACACACAAAACAATATTGCTACTGTTTGTATTTTTTCTAAACAGCACTGATCAAGAAATACAGTGAGTTGTAATGAATGAAATTTAACAGGTCTTTTGTAGTATCATTACACACTTCTCTGGAAAGTGTATCTCTAGGCATCATCTACTAAGTAATCTTCAGGGCAGAACAGGAAAAAGAAAAACAAAAACTGGGTAGTGAATTTTGAAGCCAGAGGAAGTATCTGAGTGATCATATAGTCATAGTGGATGAAACATGAATGTTTCCCTAATTAATTTATTGAAGCAATAGTAGATCATTAAGATGCTGAAATAAATCTGAGTTTCTGTAGCATTTGCTTTAGATAAGAGTGAGCAAAACAGGGGGAAGGAAGATGGCGCCGAGACAATAGGGACGCTGCTTAGCTTTCTCTGACAAAAAGAGAGAACCAGGGAGTCCCACGAGCCAACTATCTAAAGAAATCCACAACAACAAACTCAAAAAGCAACGGAGAAGGACTCAAACCGGAAAAGAAATCCAGATAAAGCTCACATCCAACTTTCTCAAAGAATTCGGAACGCGAGGACCCCTCCCCCACTCTCACCCAAAGCCACGGAAAGCCGCGCCAGACCAAGCTGCGAAAAGCGGCTTGAGCTGGCACCGGCTCCACGCGGGGAAAGCGGGGGCGGGCACGGGCTCTAATCCACGAAAAGCGGCAGCAGTGGAGGGCACCAGGCTGGGAACCCAACGGCTGCAGAAACCAGCACAGAACCGGGCCACCGAACAGCGGAAGCAGCGGAACCCAGACGCGGAACCAGACAGCAAGCAGCAGGACCCAGACGCGGAACCAGACAGCAAGCAGCAGGACCCAGACGCAGAACACAGGCAGCAGCAGAGACCCAAGGGGAGTGAAAGACTCCCCACCACCTTGGAACACCCGCAGATGGATGCAGAGGCGTGAGTAATACAGCACGTCCCCAAACACATCGGGAAAGCTGAGCGGGTGCCAAGCAATAGAACTTAACTCAGACCCCAACACCCCGCCCCGAGAAAGACTGGCGGGAGCAGGGGGGCAAGGAATTTAGAATCCTGTCCCTCCCCTCAACAGCCCCCTCCCTCAGGCCATTGACTGGAGATTGACAGACGGTCTACCCATAAGACCAAGCACCCCATCAAGGGAGGCGGGGCAGTCCCAACTCCCACTCCCCAACAGGCTCAACCCCCAGCCCTCTGACTGGAGACTGACAAGTGGGCGGACCCTAAGACTCAGCACCCCACCCGGGGAGGCAGAGCTGTCCCAGCTCCCACCCGCCCACCAGGCTCCTCACCCAGGCCACTGGATCAGGAGAGTGGAGGGCTTTGAGACCCTGCCTTACAAAAGTGGGTAGGGGGTGCGGGTAAATAGGAGCCAGCATCTGCCCCCCCTCAATTCTCAAGCGGGGCATCCTCCAGCTGGAAACCCTGAGCAAGACACCACCGAGGGCCGCCCCCACAGTCACAGACTCTGACAAAGCAGTGGAAACACAGCAGGGATCTGAAGGGCTGACCAGCAGCCAAGCTCCCCTTCTGAGAACCAAAAAGGCACGGCTCAGCCCTTGGAGCCCACGCCCCAGCTGGGCCCAGCCCCTGGGAACAGAGGGGCCTCCTGCTGGTCCTGCTGAGAGGTCCTGAAACTCTCAATCCCCAGACCCTTGGCTTGGGGCCACCCCTGGAAGCAGCACAGGAAAACGTCCTCCAACCACGCTCAGACGGAAGCTCGCAGATCCATCCCATGGTCCACAGTGAGGCCACTGGTTGGGCTAAGAGCTAGTCGCGCAGCAACACATAAGTTTTATTCTGATACTTTCCAAATACTCTACCTACTTACCCCCTGACCTCTCTCATTCTATTTTTCTATCTCTGGACCTCTGCTCCTCTTTCAACCCTTATACTGCATGTATCTACACTTGATGGCTGTTGAGCAACATTGTATATCTAGGTGTTTAATTATCCTCTAGGCTCAGAGGGACTTAAAGACAATAGAGATTGGATTGAGAGGCTTATTGTTTTGAATATAAATTGCTTATCAGTGAAAAATTAGACTAGTCGGTAACTACACGAAAAGAAAGAGTGATAACACCAATCAAAACTCGTGAACATCTAGAGTCTGCCAGCTACAGAGGTCTAGGTTGGTTATATCTGAAAAACTATAATCGTGTTTAGTATTAATCTTGCTCCCATTTTCAAATGGGCAGAACAAGAAACTCAAGAAAAATGTCAAATCAAGAAACAACACCTCCCACCTCCCCCACCCAATGTAAACAGCCAATGGAACAGTCACTGGCAAGCCTAGAGGAGAGTCTTCCAAGTGCTGTACAAATGCAATTGATAAACATCATTAATGAAAAATGTGAAAATATAAAGAAAGAGATAAGGGAGGAAGCCATAGCTGAACAAGAGGAAACCATAAACAAGGTGATAAGTGAAAAAGAAAGAGCCATAAAGGAAGCCATAATAAAGGCTGTTCAAAGAAAGATGGATGAATTCATAGAATCCACAAATAAAAAGGTGACCGAACTCCAGCAAATGTTCAAAGAAAATAAAGCTACTGAGCTAACCACTCAAATGGAAATCAAGGAGCTAAAGAAATCCATACATGATCTAAAAGAAGAGATGCAAGGCATCAAAAATGAGCAATTAGTAGCAAGGGAGATGAAAAATAAAGTAGATAGCTTTGATAGCAGGTTAGACAATGCAGAGGAGAGAATTTCCGGGGCTGAAGATAATTTAGTTATTATAGAGAAAGAACAGAAAATGAGTCAATCCAAATCTAGGAAAAATGAGAGAGCGCTTCAGGAGGTCCAAGATACAATTAGGAAGCCTAATTTAAGGCTAATTGGTATTGAGCAGGGTCTGGAGAAAGAGGTCAATGGTATTGGAAATATACTTCAGGGAATCATCTCAGAGAATTTCCCAAATATCCAGAAGGGCAGACCCATCCAGATACAAGAATCTTTTAGAACCCCAAACAGACCTGACCAGAAAAGAACATCTCACCGCCACATCATAATCCGAACTGGATCAGTAGAAACCAAAAAAAGGATCCTAAAGGCAGCCAGGGAAAAGGGTTCAGTAACCTATAAAGGAAAACCAATCAGAATCACCCCAGATTACTCAGCAGAGACCATGCAAGCAAGAAGTGACTGGAAGGATATATGTCATGCCCTTAAGTCAAACAACTACCAACCAAGAATACTGTACCCAGCTAAGCTCTCATTCATAACTGAGGGAACAATAAAAACATTCCATTCCAGGGAAAAGCTGCAACAATATGTCGCAACAAAACCAACACTACAGAGAATTCTCAAAGATGTTCTATACATAGAAAACCAAAATAAAGGCAATATAGGGAAAGAAATGGCACCTAAACAGCATACCACCTAAGGACCACAAGAACTGTCAAGACACAGGCCCAAATAAAAGCTTTTAAAAATGGTAGGACCTAATAAATATCTCTCAATCCTAACTCTCAATATCAATGGACTCAACTCTCCAATTAAACGGCATAGGCTGTCTAGTTGGATCAAAAAGCAAGAGCCATCGTTCTGCTGTCTTCAAGAGACACATCTTACCCAAAAAGACAAGCATCTTTTGAAAGTGAGAGGTTGGAATAAACTCTATCAAGCTAACAGCCCCCATAAACAGGCTGGAGTTGCCATCCTCATATCAGATAAAATAGACTTCAAACCAAAATTAGTAAGAAAAGACAAAGAAGGTTACTACATACTACTAAAGGGATCTCTCCTCCAGGAAGACATAACGATCCTAAATATTTACACACCCAATCCTGGAGCTCCAAACTTCATCAAGCAAACTTTACTTACACTGAAACCATACATAGATCGAAATACAGTGATTGTCGGTGACCTTAACACACCACTCTCACCTATGGACAGATCAACAAGGCAAAAACTCAACAGAGAAACCTTAGAACTGAACAACTATATAGACCAACTAGATCTAATAGACATCTGCAGAATATTCCACCCAGCAACGACACAATATACGTTTTTCTCAGCAGCACATGGAACATTTTCCAAAATAGATCACATCTTAGGCCATAAAACAAACCTGGACAGATTCAGAAACACAGAAATTATTCCATGCACACTCTCAGACCACAAAGGCATCAAACTTGAACTGAACACACACCTCCACCAACGAAAACCCTGTAACTCATGGAGACTGAACAACACAATTTTGAACCACCAATGGGTCATTGAAGAGATCAGAACAGAAATCCAACAGTTTATGAAATTTAACAGTAAGGAGCACACAAAATACCAACTCCTTTGGGACACAGCAAAGGCAGTACTCAGAGGAAAATTTATAGCGCTGAGTGCCTACAACAACAAGTTGGAAAAATTGCAAACCAACAAGTTAATGTCCCACCTTAAGCTCCTGGAAAAAGAGCAACAAACCAACCCTAATCCCAGTAGAAGAAAGTAAATAATTAAAATCAAAGCAGAATTAAATGATTTGGAATCCAAAAAAACTATAGAAAGAATCAACAAAACAAGGAGTTGGTTCTTTGAAAGAATTAACAAAATTGACAAGCCCTTAGCAAATCTTACCAAAAAAAGAAGAGAGCATATCGAAATAAACAAAATCGCAGATGAAAATGGTAATATCACGACAGAAATTACCAAGATCCAGAATATCATGAGGGAATATTTCTCAAAGCTTTATGCCAACAAATTTGAGAACCTAGATGAAATGGATGAATTCCTAGCCAATATTAACATACCCACACTGAACCAAGAAGAACTAAGCCAACTCAACAGGCCTATTTCAAGCTCTGAAATAGAAATGGCAATTAGAGAACTTCCACCTAAGAAAAGCCCAGGGCCAGATGGATTCACAGCTGAATTCTATAAGGTCTTCAAAGCAGAGCTCACACCAATACTCCTCAAGCTCTTCAACGAAATTGAAAATGAAGGTTCCTTACCAAACTCATTCTATGAAGCCAGTATAACCCTCATCCCCAAACCAGAAAGAGATTCATCAAATAAAGAGAACTATAGACCTATCTCTTTGATGAACATCGATGCAAAACTTCTCAACAAAATACTGGCCAACCGTCTACAAAAACTCATCAAAAAAATTATACACTATGATCAAACTGGATTCATCACAGGGAGGCAAAGCTGGTTCAACATACGCAAATCAATTAATATAATTCAACACATCAACAGGAGCAAAGACAAAAATCACATGATTGTCTCAATAGACGCGGAAAAGGCATTTGACAAGATCCAACACCCCTTCATGTTAAAAGCTCTGGAGAAACTAGGAATCCATGGAACATTCCTCAATGTAATAAAGGCTGTGTATGAGAAACCTACTGCTAGTATTACACTTAATGGTGAAAATCTAAAGCCATTCCCTCTAAAATCAGGAACGAGACAAGGATGCCCATCCTCTCCACTACTCTTTAACATAGTACTAGAATTCCTAGCCAGTGCAATAAGGCAAGAAGCAAGCATAAAGGGGATCCAAGTAGGGAAAGAGGAAATAAAACTATCCCTCTTTGCAGATGACATGATTCTGTATTTAAAGAATCATATAGACTCTACTCCCAAGCTCCTTGAGCTGATTCAAAGCTTTGGAAGAGTAGCAGGCTATAAAATCAACCCTCAAAAATCAACTGCCTTCCTTTATGCCAACAGTGAGAGGAACGAGGCAATAATTGTCAGAGACCAAGGAGTTAAATGGAACAAAGCAAAGACCCTCTAGCCTTGAGCAAATCGCATCTGGTTGAGTCATCTGCACAAAATCCTTCTCGGAATAACCGCAGGTTGTTGCTTGGGTTAGCACAACGGCCAAAAGAACAGCCTGACTCACCCCTAACCTTGAGATTTCTTGTTATCGCAAAAACTCTCCAATCCCCCCCCTCTATACTCCCTTTCTTACACTCAGGGTATATAAATCCTGCTTTACTTTTAATAAATGAGACCTTGACGCGACTCAGATTGTCTCTGTCTTTCTTTATGCGCCTGGTCTCCTTCCTCTCTTTCCCCCATTGGTTTTCTTCTTTTAGGAGGTGCCTCCTCGGGCCTCATGAATAGCTGAACCCGCGAGACGGGAGAAGTGGCGCCCAACGTGGGGTCGAGGTACGGTGACCTACCGGACGGCGTGGAGAGCAGGGGACCCCGATTATATTAAGGTAGAGACGCCCACACCGCATCGCTCGTGCACCGTGGGAGAGTCTTGAGGTAAGTTTTGCCGTCCCATCAACCATGGGCAAAGCATTATCAAAAGAGGTTTTATTTATAAAAGAAATGAAAGGATCACTTAGGGAGAGAGGAATAAGAGTTAAAAAGAAAGATTTGGTAAAATTCTTTTGTTTTGTTGAAAGAAAAATATGTCACTAAAACCTTATAAAAATATTTATCCTATTATTCCTAAGACTTCTCCTGATAATGGCAGGCTCAACCCCCCCTCTGAGGTGGAGCTAGAGGAGGAGGCAGCGCATTATGAGGAAGAAAGATATGGCCCTTTTCCTCTTCCCCAAGTTTCTGCAGCTACACAGACTCCAGAGATAAGGGCCCTTCACTGGCCCACCCCTTCCCCCTATCCAGACACCTCTCTCCCGTCAGCCCCACCACAGGAAATGGTGAGATCATTTTCTGTTCCTCCGGAGGTGCAAGGTCTCCTTAAATCCAAAGACTCTCTCTTGAAACAAGTGACAGAATTAAAAAACTTGCTTCATTTAAAAAGAGAGTTAAGGGACCTCACTTTGCAAATTCATGATTTACAAATGGATCTTGTTGGGGAAGCCATGACTACCCCCCATGCCTCGGGTAACAAGCCCGCTAAAACACCCTCGGCCTCAAAGAGCCGCAATAATAGACTCAGATCCGGGGCGCACACTGTTTCCCTCTCCTTCCCCGTAATTACTCGCTCTAACACTCAACCTTGGGAACAAGAGGGGGAGGAGGGAGAAGCGGGAGAGGAGGAGGCGGACACCACCAGAAGGCAGGAGGAGGGACAAAACCTAGATTCCTCTGCCTCCGAGGAGGAAGGGGGTGATCAGGAGGAGGTAAGGAGAGATTCTCAAATTACATATAGTAGATTGACGTTTAAACAAATTAAAGAACTACATTCGGCTGTTAAGAATTATGGAATTAAGGCCCCTTTTACTTTAACAGTACTGGAGGGCCTCGGGGGTGAGGGACATTTATTGCCTCTTGAGTGGCACAAGATTGTACAGTCTGTTTTAACCAGGAGTCAATATCTAACCTGGAAAGCTGAATTTATAGATAAGGCAGAAAATCAAGCTATTACCAATAAAAAACATACACAAATGGCTTCATGGTCTTCTGATAAAATTTCAGGGAGGGGCAAATTTGCCTCAGAGGAAAAACAACAAAAACTCCCTGCAGGAATATTAACCCAGACTGCTCAGGCTGCCCTGGCCTCCTGGAGAGCCGTGCCCGCTGCAGGAGCGGTTACTACCTCTCTTTCCAGGGTAGTACAAGGCAATAATGAACCATATTCTCAATTTGTTGACAGACTGTTAGAAGCAGCTGAAAGAATATTAGGTGAGGTAGATACAGATGATATTATAGTTAGACAGTTGGCCATAGAAAATGCTAATGCAGCCTGTAAAGCTGCTTTAAGAGGCAAAACAAAGACCCTAGATTTAAATGGTATGATTAAAATTTGCAATGATGTGGATTCCTTTGAACATAAAATGTCTAAATCTATTAATTTGGCCATTGGAGCCATACTCCAAAACCAGACTCCACCTTCAGGAAAACTAGGACGAATATCTAGCCCTAAAAACTGTTTTAAATGTGGACAAAATGGACATTTTGCTAGAGAATGCCCTGGAACTATTAAACAACCCAACGTTCCTGGGGCGATTCCCCTCCCCCTTCCCCCTGGCCTTTGTCCTAAATGCAAAAGAGGCCGTCACTGGGCTAGAGAGTGCCGGTCCAAAACCGATATAATTGGCCAGCCTTTATCTGCGGTCTCGGGAAACGGGCTATGGGCCCCAGTAGGGGGCCCTACCTACCCACCACGACAACCAATGACCCCTCCCGCCCAAAATCTGCCTCTGATGCAAACATCGCTGACTCAGACTTGTTCCGAGCCACTGCAGGCAGCGCAGGACTGGACCTCTGTTCCTCCACCACCAGAATTATAACTCCAGAGGAAGGAACAGTTGTTATAAACTCTGGAAGGTTCGGGCCTCCCCCGCCAGGAATGTTTTTTCTTATTATAGGCCGAGCTTCAAGCTCACTGCAAGGACTCTCTTTAAAATGGTTTATCTGAATAAAAAAGGGATCTGAAAGGAATTCTCTTAAATGTTTACTCAAAAGGGAAAATAATCATGGAATGTTCATGTAAGTCGTAAAAGGTTTGAGTATGTCGCCAATGGTATGAGTATGTCTTGAGTAAAGTTGGTATGCAGTTAAACTGCAGTAATGTAAATAGAGTCAGAATTGATACACTGATGTGAGGGGTTGCTATACTTGGATGTATATTTTCTAATTGTGTGGGTTTTCTTGGGTGCAGAACTGGGAGGGAATGCTGTATGCCCCTCCAAACCAAAGAATGCTGTCTGCCCAGCATTCTGCCCAGGTCTGATAGCAATTGTTAGCCCCCCACCACCACCAGGCCATATGTTATCTCTGGTATCAGAGGCAGCCCCAGGAGTCATTTAAAGGAAAACTTGGGAAAGCTAAACTAGCTGACAGTGCTAACCATGATTCAGTCCAGTCCTTCCAGGCCTTACAGGTTGATCTAGGGACATGTTCATCGTCTGGTTTCTAACATCCTGGCTCTCCCACAACTATCCCTAAAGAATTTTTTAAAATTGTAATAAATATAAAAGACTGTTTTTTCTCCATTCCCCTCGATCCTGGAGATTGTAAAAGATTTGCCTTTTCCATACCCATGATAAACCATAAAGGCCCTAATCCCCGCTTTCAATGGCGAGTGTTGCCACAGGGTATGGCTAATTCCCCCACTCTTTGTCAAAAATTTGTGGCTCAATCTATAGACCCAATTCGTGTTCAATACCCTCATATATATATTATACATTATATGGATGACCTATTAATTGCTGCCAAACTAGAACTGGAGGCACATCAAGTGACTCAAAGAATAGTTATTGCTTTACAAGACAGAGGACTTTTTATCTCCCCAGAAAAAATTCAAACTTGCTATCCCTTCTTGTTCCTGGGTTTTCAATTAGAACCCTCTTTAATATATGCTCAAAAAATTCAAATCAAAAGGAATAAGCTAAATTGTCTAAATGATTTTCAAAAACTCCTTGGAGACATTAATTGGCTACGTCCTCACCTTAAATTAACAACAGGAGATCTCAAACCCCTGTTTAATATTCTACAGGGAAATTCTGACCCTTCCTCCCCCAGAAAACTTACGCCGGAAGCTGAAAAAGCCCTAATAAAGTTAGAGGAGGCCATTACACAACAAAATATAGGTTACTTCAACCCCTCCTTGACCCTTTCTTTAATCATTTTTGCCACAGAATTTACACCCACCGGTTTATTGTGGCAAAAAACCGTGCCCCTGTTATGGATTCATGCCTCCGCCTCTCAGTCCAAGGTACTCCCCTCCTACCCCTTTTTGGTCTCCCAACTTATTTTTCTGGGGCTCAAGACTTCTGTCAGATATTTTGGTAAGGATCCTGATATCATAATCACCCCTTACTCTAAGGAACAAATTAATTGGTTACAACAAAGACAAGATGATTGGGCTGTTTTATGCACTGGGTTCCAGGGTAGCTTTGATACTCACATGCCCAGCGACAGACTTATTCAATTCCTTAATATTACTCCTTTCGTTTTTCTAAAAAATACCTTAATAAAGCCCATCCCCAATGCTTTGAGCATCTTTATTGATGGTTCAAAAAATGGAAAAGCTTCATATGTTATTAATAATGTTTCCCACTTTGTAAATACTTCCTTTAAATCTGCTCAGTTAGTAGAATTATTTGCTGCGCTTTGTGTTTTTCGGTTATTAAAGACCCACCCTTTTAATCTGTTTTCGGATAGCCATTATGTTGTTAGAGCTTTACAAGTTTTAGAAATGGTTCCGGTTATTCAGCCTACTACACCTACTTTTCAATTATTTTTTGAATTGCAAAAACTTATTAGACAACGTTCGTACCCCTTTTTTGTAGGACATATTCGTGCTCATTCTGGCCTACCTGGACCACTAACCCGGGGCAATGAATTAGCTGATTTGGCAACCCAAATAGTTACCTTATCTCAAACAGTTAATCCGGTGACCCTTGCACAAGAGGCCCATGCTGTTCACCACCTTAATGCTCATACCCTGCGCTTAAAATTTAAAATTACTAGAGAACAGGCAAGACAAATTGTTAAAAATTGCAAAAATTGCCTAACCCTGCTCCCTGAACCCCATGTAGGTGTAAACCCTAGAGGGCTCATACCTGGACAACTTTGGCAGATGGATGTTACTCATGTCCCCTCCTTTGGAAGGTTAAAATATGTACATGTTACCATTGATACCTTTAGTGAATTTATTTGTGCCTCTGCTCATTTAGGGGAGGCCACAAAAGATGTTATAAACCATCTCCTATATGTTTTTTCTGTCATGGGACAACCCCAAACTATAAAGACAGACAATGGGCCCGGATATACCAGTCAAAAGTTCAAACAATTTTGCTCCCAAATGAGCATAAAACATATTACTGGAATCCCCTACAACCCCCAAGGACAAGGAATAGTGGAAAGGACTCATCAGACTTTAAAAAACACCCTCATTAAACTTGCCTCATATTCCCTTAAAGGAAACTATAAGACTTTACTATTACATGCTCTCTTTGTTTTAAACTTTTTAACCCTTGACGCTAATGGCAAATCTGCCGCAGAACGCCTTTGGCATCCCACCACACAAACAGACTACGCCCAGGCCCTATGGAAAGACCCACTGACGGGAATATGGAATGGCCCTGACCCAGTTATTATCTGGGGAAAGGATCAGCTTGCATTTATAATTCTAAAGAAGGGGGAGGTAGATGGTTGCCTGAAAGATTAATAAAACCATATAATAAACAATAAAGCCATATAACTAATTCCAGGGTGGCGCCTGAGAACAAAAATATTTTTCTTTTACAGGTCAACAACCATGATGATGAGGCCTTCCCCGTCATCACTTCGCATGATGCTATTGACGGTGATACTCTCTGGCAGAAGTTGTCCTCCAAAATCGACGAGAATTAGACTTACTTTTTCTACAGCAAGGAGGCTTATGCGCGGTTTTAAAGGAAAAATGCTGCGTATATGTAGATAGAACAGGACTTGTTAAGGATAGCTTAGAAAAAATTACAACTAGCCTAGAAAAGCGAAAAAGAGAAAGGGAAAAACAAGAATCTTGGTATCAAAATTGGTTCTCCACATCTCCCTGGCTATCAATTCTTTTACCCTCCCTCTTGGGCCCCCTTGTGGGACTTCTCCTCCTAATTTCTTTTGGCCCTTGGGCTTTTCAGCGCCTTACGCGATTTATAAAAAATCAAATTGATTCTGCCTTTTCCAAAAACTCAATCTCGGTGCATTATCATTGCTTAGAGGCTCAGGATGACCCTGTAGGGTCCGAAACAAGCACTCCCGAAAGAGGGCTCCAGTTTCATACACTTCTTGGCTGATAAACCCCAAGCGGCTAGAGAGCATCCAATGACGGGATTATTATGGAGCTTACCCTGGGTGGCACAACATACAGAGGCCGTCGAGGCCGGCTCAACAAGGCATGTTGCCAGGAGTAAGGGTCCCTCCATATAGCCTAAGACAGGGTGTTCTCTCCACCTATAAAGACCTTGTTCTTTAAAGGAAAGGGGGAATTGTCAGAGACCAAGGAGTTAAATGGAACAAAGCAAAGACCCTCTAGCCTTGAGCAAATCGCATCTGGTTGAGTCATCTGCACAAAATACTTCTCGGAATAACCGCAGGTTGTTGCTTGGGTTAGCACAACGGCCAAAAGAACAGCCTGACCCACCCCTAACCTTGAGATTTCCCGTTCTTGTTATCGCAAAAACTCTCCATTCCCCCCCCCTCTATACTCCCTTTCTTACACTCAGGGTATATAAACCCTGCTTTACTTTTAATAAATGAGACCTTGACGCGACTCAGATTGTCTCTGTCTTTCTTTATGCGCCTGGTCTCCTTCCTCTCTTTCCCCCATTGGTTTTCTTCTTTTAGGAGGTGCCTCCTCGGGCCTCATGAATAGCTGAACCCGCGAGACGGGAGAAATAATCAGGAAAGAAACTCCTTTCACAATAGCCTCAAAGAAAATAAAGTACCTAGGAATTAGCTTAACTAAGAATGTAAAGGACCTTTTTGACGAAAACTTCAAAACCCTAAAAAAGGAAATTAAAGCAGAACTAAGGAAATGGAACAACCTCCCATGCTCCTGGATTGGAAGAATCAACATTGTGAAAATGACAATCTTGCCAAGAGCTATCTACAAATTCAATGCAATACCCATCAACATACCAATGTCATTCTTTAAAGAAATAGAAGAGGCAAACCAAAATTTTATATGGAATAATAAAAGACCCCGTATAGCAAAAACACTTCTTAGCAGAAAGAACAGCGCTGGAGGAATTTCAATTCCAAACTTTAGACTCTATTACAGAGCTATAATCCTCAAAACAGCTTGGTACTGGCACAGGAACAGGCCTGAAGACCAATGGAATAGAACTGAGGACCCAGATATTAAACCACAGACCTATGGCCACCTAATCTTTGACAAGGGAGCCAAAAAAATAGAATGGAAGAAAGACAGCCTCTTCCACAAGTTGTGCTGGCAGAACTGGTTAAGCACCTGCAGAAAACTAAAGCTGGATCCATCTTTGTCACCTTGCACTAGAATTAACTCCAAATGGATCAAAGACCTGGAGGTAAAAGCTGACACACTGAAAACTCTACAGGAAGGAATAGGAGATACACTAGGTCTCCTTGGCACAGGTCGAAACTTTCTTAATAAGGACCAAGAATCACAACAAATCAGAGAAAGGCTGGATAAGTGGGACTGCATTAAACTGCAGAGCTTTTGTATGGCAAAGGACATAGCTAGTAAACTAATCAGGAAGCCTACAGAGTGGGAGAAGATCTTCACCAACCAAACAACGGACAAAGGCCTCATATCTAAAATGTATCAACAACTCAAAAAATTGAATCACTCCAAAACTAACCTCCAAAGTAACAACCATCCCATTCGAAAATGGGCCAAAGACTTAAAGAGAGTCTTCTCTGAAGAAGAAACAAAAATGGCCTATAGACACATGAAGAAATGCTCAACATCTCTGGTCATAAAAGAAATGCAAATCAAAACAACTCTAAGATTCCACCTCACTCCAGCTAGAATGGCCAGGATCAGGAAAACGAATGACAACAGATGCTGGAGGGGATGTGGCCAGGAGGGATCACTACTACACTGTTGGTGGGAGTGCAAACTCGTCCAACCACTATGGAAAGCAGTGTGGCAGTGCCTCAAAAGGCTAAACATAGAACTCCCCTATGACCCAGCAATTCCACTACTTGGCATTTACCCAACCACCCAGAAACAAGGACATACTAAACCCACTAGCATAACAATGTTCATTGCAGCACTATTCACCATAGCAAAGATATGGAACCAACCTAGATGTCCCTCAGTTGATGAGTGGATCAACAAGTTGTGGTATTTGTACACAATGGAATTCTATGCTGCTGTCAGAAAGAATGACATCGCCCCATTTTTAGGAAATGGAAAGACTTAGAAAAAATCATATTAAGTGAAGTAAGCCAGACTCAAAGGAACTTAGGCTCAATGGTTTCCCTCATTTGTCATAATCAGTAGAAACCTTGGGCTCTACTAGCAGAGATTTGCAATAGAGCAAAATCTTGATACATAAGGACATATAATGTGAAGCTAATTAAAAGGACCTCCAGGATAGTGAAACAAAAGCCATATAATGAATGATTGTTGTCCTTAATGTACTATGTTGTCTCTCATCTCCTTTGCTGTCCCTTGTTATCTCATATTGGTATAGTATCTCAGTTTGTTATCTAATATATTGAATTTATTTGTATTTGGATATTTGAAATTTGATAGGGAAGGGGGGAAAACCAAGACGGGTGGGGGGTGTGGGGGGGGAGGGAAACGGGTACCAAGACATGTGAAAGGGTATCAATGTATGTGAATTAACGCACCTTCTATCTGGCAAATATCATGTAACCCTTTTACTAATTACAATAAAAAAGAAAAAAAAAAGAGTGAGCAAAACAATATTGCCACCCAACAGTTTTGGACTGAACTACAGAAATGGGAATTAATGAGGCTCATTTCCACCGTGGATTGCTCTGAGTCCTGCAGGAGTCAGAGGGCAATGCAAGTATGTAATTAGTTGAGTTAAAGACAAATGGCTATGGGATCTAGCTTGGTTTCAGTGTAATTTGAAAGGGAAAGACTTTGTGCCTATTTCTTTTGATGTAAGTGGCTTTTGGCATCATGAGTAGGAGCTCTATGAAAATGTACTTAGTGAATAAAGCAGAGTCATATTCATATGCAAATTCTATAGCAGACATTTCATAAAATTCTTTTAGGATATGTTAACCATTAGCAATATTTTTGTGTTGAACAGACTTTAATGCTATTCCCATTTTACTTTCATTTTGCAAATGACATATAAGTTAAAAATGTATTTTTGTACAAAAAGCAATGTAGACAGAAGAAAAAAGGCAGCAACAATATGTGTCAACCATGAAGGAGAAATGAAATCCAGCTTACAGAGCAAAAATTAAATGTCTAAAAATATCTAATCAACAGTGACATTTTTGAGGACCAGCTGTGCAATGTGGCAGGATTTGCTTTCATCTGCAAGAGATCTTCTATAGCTTGTCAGATCCAAGGGATAAGCTGGAGAACCAGAAGTCAGGAAATGTATTGGCAGTGCCACTTTTGGCACACATTTCTGGTGGAAACCAAAGAATATTTATCTATTTAAAGGAGTGTAGATAATTGTTGGTATGATGCTCATGGAGAAATATAAATGAAAACATTGTAGAAGTTTATCTATAAAAGGTAAATGCCTCTAGTATAGCCACTATTTATTTTAAGAGCCAGTTTTGTGGTCATTTATAAGTTACTTAATTTTTCTCAGGTTCAGTATCCTCACTGAAAAGATGAAGATTATTTTATTCAGATTCTCTGAAGAAATACATGTGAAAAACTAGAGTCCCAGTACATTTTAACTGTTAAAAATATTATCAGAATGAGAAGCCTCTAGGTGACAAAGACAAGTCTATATTCAGAAAAGCAAAACTGAGAATAGAGAAGACTGAAAGCAACAGAGTGAAACAGAATAGAAGAAAAGAATGATGAAACATAAAAGTAACAGAGTTAGGAGAGTATTTACAGCCCCAGTACCCAAGGAAAGCCAAAAGTTCCTCCACACACTAAATCATAGGAGCCTCTGCAACAGACTGGCAACTAAACATTGCCCTCCACATCCCCATCCCCTATGACTTAGTGACTTCCACAGTGTGACAGGCCATCATTTCACATTTATTGGAAAGCACCAAAGTGGCATCATCTTGACTTAGGTCTTGAGGTTGGCAAGTGAGATGCTTTGGGAATTAGATTGTATTAACTTCCTCCAAGCAGTCTACAGCCAAGCAGCCTTTGACATTGAGCCATAACCAGGAAAAACTTGGAGGTATGAAAAGCATCACTGACCAAGGATTTCTGGATCATCCAGAGAGAGTGTTTGGTGAGATATTGCCTCTGGCAACTCTCAGAGAAGATGTTTTGACTCGGGAGACTAAGGGATCCCAGTGAGAACTAGGACAACTGAGAAAGAAGGCAGAATATTTGGCAGCTCCGTTGTGCTGGTTTGCTGAAGATACTCAGAAAACTATTCTCACTGATAGCTCAGAATGTAGGAGCTACCAGGGTGATCAGTCCACATTAGCTCTTTACAAGTAGCCTGTGGTGGATGCTTACGCAGGGATAGAACCACACTGAAGTGGTCTGAAAAAAAGAAACAACTGTCTGGAGATTGTCCTGAGAATTGGCCATAAAAGGTGAGAGCCTTCAATTTAGGTAAGTGGACAATTCAAAATAGCAAACAAAATTCAGGTAGAAACTGGTAACAACCCTCCTTGGCAAGAGCAAGACCCAGTATGGATTGCTACAGAAGCACCATCAAACCTCTGTCTGGTGGAATGTTCAGTATCGCTGGATTTGTGGACTTGCTGCCAAATGAGGCTAAGAGATCCCGGGTATGGTCTTAAAGAAGAGAAACCAAGTAGAGCACCTGAGTCCTTCAATTTCCCACCACTGGTGCTGACTTCAAGCATTGTTGTCATCCCCACCATTTTAATGATAGATCCTCTGACCTATCTGAAGAAATAGTATGCAAATAATTTAGCAATTGGAAACCAAATTAACTTTGCTAAAAATACTGTATTATTTAACACTGATATAGTGGCAAACAAAACCTAGAGAACTTTCCCCACCCACGTTTTATAGCATCAATTACATGTACAACATCAATGTCACCTAAAATCTAGATTTTGTGGTTGTGGAGGATTTCTGATGAAGTGATAATTAAATACAAGCAAAATAATTATGCAAAGATATTGGACGGGCAGGCAAACACTTGGGCAGAAAAAATGCAGTGACTATGCAATAGAAGGGAATGTGGGCTGATCATGACATGGATTAAAGTTCAATATGGAAAAACAAGCTGTAGAAGTATACCTTAAGACAAGATTACAGAAAGATGAGAGTGGCAGGAACCATGTAGGTCAAGGTTTATGTGTATGCATTTCTGGAGAAGACGGTAAAATAGAGATAGCCAGCACTTTCTTTCATATCACAATCTGAGACAAAAATTGTTAAGTGTGGCTAAAAGAGAGGATATCAGCCAGAGAAACAAAGGAAAGCAACAATAAACAATAGAAGGAATCTATGTAAAACCATGAAATACTGAATATTGAATGTATAAAGGAAACACTAAACTAACCTAAAGTGCTCACCAAAATGACAGACAAGAATGAGCAAGGATACAAGAAAAGGCCAGGAAATCTACAGGATAAAATCCAAATGTATAGGTACGTGTGTGTGTGTGTGTGTGTGTGTGTGTGTGTGTGTGTGTGAATATATGTGCATATCTGTCTATATCTATCTATTTATCTATTTGTATTCCAAACCCTTTTCTCCTTTACCATCACACACACACACACACACACACACACACACACACACACACACACACAGAGCTTCAAATAAAGTGTCTGATAGAGCTGGACTTGCATAGCAAATCAAACTGTTTTCTCACAAATGGATAGAGGTGAATTGTCTTTGCTGAGACCAAGAACTATGAAGTACAGGCGAACCTTGCCCAATGAGTGCAACAGTCTTGGCTGTACACTTCAGGGGACCAGAAGGATTGGTGGACTCAGGAATTTACTTCTGGAGTATTAGTCAGTAGGTTAGAGACATCTAACCTAGCAGTGCTCTGTTCACTGACCAGGAACTGATTGAGGGCAGCCCTTACATTCCTTGCAACCTACTTGCAAGGAAACACTGCCCCAAACCCAACCCCACAGAGAAAGCAGGTCAAGGCTCAGCCTCTTAACAGACTCAATCACTCTTACAACTTTCCAGAAGAAAACAAACAGAAAAGCTGCACTTCCACAAAACAAATACACACAAAAAAGTCCAGGGTTAGAAATTTACCTTCTTTCCCTCAGCCAGGAAGAGATAGTGATTGGTACATTTATATTTAAAGAATTTATTAACTTTGATTTTTTTGTATTTAAAAACTAAAAGCTTTTAGTGTATTTATGAGTATTCCACCCTTCCTAAGGAGGTGTTTCCATTGTTTTATAATATGTTTAAATATCTGGTTTTTAAAAGTTGCTGTGGATATTAGTTCTACCTGCTTTCTTTCCCTTGAGTGAATGATTGTGACTCAAGGAAAAGATTATCTGCTAAGAAGTTTCCAACAAAATATATAAGGTATATAAGGAAAGTAGTATCATCCATCCTAGCTGATGTTTAACTCACAATGAAAAAGCACATGAACTGTGAAATCTATGACTACATGATGCCTTGAAAAGTCTATGTCTCAGAAATATTTAAATTAAGAAATACTGGAACATCAGTATATTTTTAAATGGTAAATGAAAGACAATACTTTCAGGGATCATTTCTGCAGTATGTTAAATGATAAATGATTGCAAAAAAGCATTCCAAGGAAGTGATAGATGAAATAAGGAAGTGAAATCAAGATCTCAAAAAAAGCCAGCAACATGGAGGAGAAATTCAGAAAGATATTGAGATTCTGGGGAGAAAAATAAATAAATGAAAATGTTGAGAGTGAGAACACCAATAAGCAATTAAGAAACAGTGGATACTATCACCAGTAGACTAAAACATGTAAAAGAAAGAATAACAGAAATTAAGGACAAAGATAGACAATCCAAAATCAGATAAAAACTAAGTGAATAATACATGTTTGAGTAAAATCTCAGAAATGCTAGGCTGTGATAGAAACAAAACCTAAGAATCCATGAGCTAGAAGTGGAACTGTGTTACAAATGTAAGGCATAAGAACATTTTCAATGAAATTGTGGCAAACAATTTCTAACTCTTATGAAAGACACAGACATCTAAATCATGTTCAGTGGGGTAATCCAAGCTCAGAGACACAAATCCCATATGTTCTCTGTGATATGCAGAAGTTAAAGTCTAAAATGCTCTGGCATAGGATAAATTATACAGTATTCTAGATACTCACATATGGAGAGATCATAGCAGATCTTCTTTTTATGAGAGAAACACAAAGGTACAATGTTTAAGTGCTTCTTCATATACATTCTGAAATTAACTCCAAGATATCAAAAGACAAGCCTAGGTTTTTCTTTTAGTTTTTAGTTTACATTATTCTATCTTCTTTACCTTATGTATAGAGTATTTATGTGTATATATTTAGAATGGTGGGGGAGGGGAAGGACACACAGCTTTAGGGGAAAAGTGTGAAAAACTCTAATAGTGGGGCTCACTGGACATCTATGAACATGAACTATAGAACTCAAGGATAGAGACAGGGGGGAGGGACTGGGAGAGAGTGAGGGAACAAAAGACACTGTATGAAAGCAAAGGAATTTATTATCTGACTCATGCAATTGTAAACTCACTCTGTATCATCTCTATAATGAAAATAAAGTAAATTGATTAAACAAGACAAATGTAGGAGGTATACAGAACCTCAAATATCTTTAATTAGAAATTAAATTCTACATCTTATACTGAAAAGTTCAAATCTAGGAAAGAAAGGAGTATAAAAGCTTTAAGGGAAAATTTTAACTTAGTGACAAAGACAAAGACAAAATCTCTCAAAGGAAACAATACAAAACAGTATAAGATGAAATGACATATTTCAAACTATGAGAACAAATAATGGAAGATCAAGAATACTTTGTCCAGATCTGTTACCATTTAAAATTGAAGATGAAATAAAAAATGAAATATTTCATGACTGCTAACCCAGTATTGCAGAAGATCCTAGTGAATTTCAAACAGAGGAAGAAAAAAGAGTCAGAAATGGGAGAGATCAGGAGAGAATAAATTCCCCAATAAACGTAAAACAAATTTCAACAATAATAACAAAAGAATAGCAATAAATCAGTCATTAAAAAATACAGCAAAAACAAAACCTATCTCTATACTAATCCTAAATATAACACTTGAAAAGACACATATTTTTCTTTCTTTTTTTTTGCCAGTCCTGAGCTTGAGCTCACAGCCTGAGAACTGTTCTTGGGCTTTTCTCAAGGTTAGCACTCTGCCACTTGAGCCACAGCACCACTTCCAGCCTTTTTCTCTGTATGTGGTACCGAGGAATCAAACCTGGGTCTTCGTGCATGCTAGGCAGGCACCCTACCACTAGGTCAAACTGCTGGCCCAAAAGACACAGATTTTTAAAATTTCTATAACTACTTCTTCTCAATAACTGACCTTGCATGAGTATGTGCTGGCAGATACACACACACACACACACACACACACACACACACACACACACACACACAAACACTCAGATAAAACTGAAGATATGGAAAATCTTATATTAAGCAAGTGGAAGCTGAAAGTAAGCAGGAATATCTACAATAACATTGAGCAAAATATTTTTCAGGCCATACTTAGTCACAGATATAAAATGGTTATCATAAAATAGTGAAAAAAGAAATCAAGTAGCTAGAGCAAACGCTATTTATTTGCACAAAACATTTGCATGCTCAACGTCACAAGACAGATACAACTGAATTTAATGAGACAGTTTGACACACAATAGTGGGTGAAGGCAACACCAGACTCTCCTCAACAAACAGATCATTCAGATGAAAACAAAATCAAACAAAAGACCCAAGCAAACATCATCATCAACAACAAAATATCCAAGATTCTTAAGTTAAATGGCACCATGGATCAAAGTGATATAACAACTTCCTAAATTTTATTCCTTTAATTTCTGTGGAATACACATTCTTGCTATATTTACACTCATAAACTTCCTAAAAGAGTCACTATTTAACCAATAATGCACATCTTATAAAATACAGAAAAACATGACATAATCCACAGCAGTCTATTAAACTATAGTGGAATAAGATTAGATAGCAATAGCAAAATAGAATAAAAGGCCATAGAGTATCACTTATTTGTGGGAATATAGGTGTTTAATTCTGAGACCGATTGGATTAAGGAGAATTTTTGACTTCCTTTAAAGACAAGTCATGGATATTGAATTGGCTGGTGTACATGAGAGATCTAGGTCAAGAATGCAATAGAAAATCTTAGGTTTTTCGAAAGAGACTGAAATATCATTGAATCAATAGTTTCTTTTACCTGTCATGGTACATATGTTTGAGAAACTCCAATATGTGAAATGGAAGAAGAAAAGCTGTCCTTGTTCTGGACAATTGGGTAAATGCCTAGTAGTGGGATTGCTGGGTCATAGGGGAGCTCTATATTTAGTCTTTTGAGGCACTGCCATACTGCTTTCCATAGTGGTTGAACGAGTTTGCACTCCCACCAACAGTGTAATAGTGATCCCTCCTGGCCACATCCCCTCCAGCAACTGTTATTGTTCGTTTTCCTGATCCTGGCCATTCTAACTGGAGTGAGGTGGAATCTTAGAGTTGTTTTGATTTGCATTTCTTTTATGACCAGAAATGTTAAGCATTTCTTCATGTGTCTATAGGCCATTTTTGTTTCTTCTTCAGAGAAGACTCTCTTTAAGTCTTTGGCCCATCTTTTAATGGGATGGTTGTTACTTTGGAGATTAGTTTTGGAGTGATTCAATTTTTTAAGCTGTTGATATATTTTAGATATGAGGCCTTTATCCGTTGTGTGGTTGGTGAAGGTCTTCCCCCATTCTGTAGGCTTCCTAATTAGTTTAGTAGCTATGTCCTTTGCCATACAAAAGCTCTGTAGTTTAATGTAGTCCCACTTATCCAGCCTTTCTCTGATTTGTTGTGACTCTTGGTCCTTATTGAGAAAGTTTCAACTTGTGCCAAGGAAGCCTAATGTATCTCCTATTCCTTCTTGTAAAGTTTTCAGTGTAATGGCTTTTACCTCGACGTCTTTGATCCATTTGGAGTTAATTCTAGTGCAGGGTGACAAAGAAGGATCCAACTATAGTTTTCTGCAGGTGTTTAACCAATTCTGCCAGCACCACTTGTTGAAGAGGCTGTCTTTCTTCCATTCTATTTTTTTGGCTCCCTTGTCAAAGACTAGGTGGCCATAGGTCTGTGTTTTAATATTTGGGTCTTCAGTTCTATTCCATTTGTCTTCAGGCCTGTTCTTGTACCAGTACCAAGTTGTTTTGATAATTATAGCTCTGTAACAGAGTCTAAAGTTTGGTATTGAAATTCCTCCTGCACTGTTCTTTCTGCTAAGAAGTGTTTTTGCTATACGGGTCTTTTATTATTCCATATGAAATTTTGGATTGTCTCTTCTATTTCTTTAAAGAATGACATTGGAGTATTGATAGGTATTGTGTTGAATTTGTAGATAGCCCTTGGCAATATTGTCTATATTATTCTTATAGGGCACATCAATTCTTTTGTAATTTAATGTTATTTTCAGGATGATGTACAGAAAAATATGATGAAGATACTTTATATACATGTGTTACTATATCAAGCATTATATATACTTAGTGTGCACCAATAAATAGGGAAAATATTAAAATATTTTAGATAATTGTATAAAGCTTCTTGACCATTCTACATCTGACTCCATCTTTTTGTTGTCATTCATTGTATATTATTGACTATCATATATGTGGAGTTTCTAGAGAACAACACTATTGAAATAACCAAACAAACAATATTTTCTTTAGAAAACCAACTTTTCATAGTTTCCACAGTGGTAACTACCACTTCCAGTCCTTTTTAATTCTTTTGATTCATCATAGACCCTAGCCCATTAATAACTGTTTGACCTGGAATAAGAAATTCTACAGTGATAATCACAAGAAAGTATGTTGGAAATAAACTTTATAACTTTGGGGTGAGGAAGGGGAAATGGGAGAAAAACAGGGGAGGGGGAAACAATGTTCGAGAAGGAATATACTCACTACCTTATAAATGTCAGATGTAGACTGGTCAAGAAACTTTATACAATTGTCTAAAATATTTTAATATTTTCCCTATTTATTGGTGCACACTAAATATATGTAATGCTTGATATATTAACACATGTATATAAAGTATCTTCATCATATTTTTCTTGTGTTACTCATAATTGTCTCTTCCAGCTCAACGTCTTATTATTATTCTATAATTCTCCTTCTTGTATATTCATGTTGATGTATTTATACTAAGAATGTCTTCATTGCCTACCTGAATATTTATGTGTCAAAATATCTCTCCAGTGGCCAGGAGAATGGCCTTGTGGTAAGAGTGCTTGCCTAGCATGCACAAAGCTCTGGGTTCTATTCCGCTGTACTACATACACAGAAAAAGTCAGAAATTGTGCTGTGGGTCAAGTGGTAGAGCACTAGCCTTGAGAAAGCCCAATGACAGTGATCAGGCGCCGAGTTCAAGCCCCAGGACTGGAAAAATTAACTCCCCAAAGTACTCATTAAGGAAAAACAAATTCATCTATTCTCAAAGGGAAGATAATGGTAACTAAGTTGATTTATCTCCTTATAAAATAGGCCATATCTTTATTTTTTTTTTTACTTTAAAAAATGGAGTTCTAGGGGTTGGGGGAAGGGAAATGGGAACCAAGCCATGAGAAAGAGTATCAATGTTTGTGAAGTAATGCACCTTTTATCTGGTGAATATAATGTAACCCTTCTATTAATTACAATAAAAAATTAAAAAATCATGCAGACTAAAAAATGTAGTTCTAATTGATACAATTAAGTATGTTGGGATAAATTTACCTAGGAGTTAGGGTGGGCTTTTATTTAAATTGTTATTTACCTTATGAAGCAGTGAGATTTGAATCAAAGACATAGAGAATGACCATATCAAGAAGCCATATAACGAATGATTGTTGTCCTTAATGTACTATGTTATCCCTCATCTCCTTTGCTGTCCCTTGGGTATCTCATATTGTACAGTATCTCACTTTATTATCTGATATATTGAATTTATTTGTATTTGGTTATCTGAAACTTGATAGGGAAGGGGGAAAAACCAATACGGGGAGTGGGTGGTGGGTGGGGGCAGGGTAATGGGTACCAAGACATGTGAAAGGGTATCAATGTATGTGAATTAATGCACCTTCTATCTGGCAAATATCATGTAACCCTTTTATTAATTACAATAAAAATATATTAAAAAAAGAAACAGGCGGAGTTGATACCCTCAAACTCTAAAGCAAGGAATACCTGTTGCCAGTCATCTCTAGATGCTAGACGAGAATCCATGAAAGTCTCCGAAGTGGGGAAAATACTGTTGAAACTGTGGTCCCAAGTGTATAGATAGTAGAACAGTGCGAGAATGAATCTGAGTAGTTCTAAACAAGTAACTATATAGTAACTTGTTGCAGTATTTCTAGCAAGCTAGTATACTGAATAGTCAAGAATAACATTACCAGTAATATTAAGTGTTAACAGTAAGTGCTCTCTGATGTAGTGAAATGAAAGGAAATCTTCAATTCTGTGATGTTCTGGCAATACTTATGATCTCAATCTAATCAACTCTATGTGTACTAAATATTTGGAACATTTGTAAAAATTCACTCACCAATGAATTGAAAGCTGTTAATCATGTGTAGAATTCTTACTACAATCAGTTTGATGTCTTGATCTATGTTCTAGTATTTAAGGAGCACTAGTAGAAAGACTGAATATGTCTGGTGAAATTCTGTTAGTTACTAGTATTCTGACAATGTCAATTATTTTGCTTTGAGGATTATTCTCTAGGAATATCAGATGTCATCAGGAGAAGAAGCTATGGAAGATATGTGAAAGATTTTGTATTTTGTATCTCTTTTGAAAATATAACATTTTCAAAATAAAATATTGAGTAGAAATTTCACTGCTGAGTTCCAACTAGCCAGTTTATTTAGTTCAGTTTGAAATGATACTATGTTTGCTTGTTTGTTTCTTTTAAATTGAAATGCAGATTTGAATCAGGATGCAAAAAACTGAACTGCACCCACCACTTATCCAGAGGTGAAAACCTTAAGCTTGGTAACTAAATTAAGATATGAATGTGAAGATGAGACATAATCCAACCTGAGTGGTATCAGATATAGAGTAAGACACAAACCTAATGACCAAGTCATGTACGCAAGTAGAGAAAAGAGCACGTGAGGACTCAGTGAGAAGAAATGTCTACAGGTCAGTAAAAGCCACAAGACAAATTGAATCTGTGAACATCAGGATCTTGGATTTCAGTGTTCCGAAGTGTAAGAGAATGGACTTGCATTATTTAAACCCCTCTGTTATAGTTTTTACAGGATCCCAGCGAAACCAATACACAGGAAACATTGATCCTGCCCACTGTGGCTATGTTTAAATCTCACTATGCTTTGAATGAGGGCAAGGATCTAGCTTCCTGATTATCTGTACATAGAAAGAAAAAAGGCAAAATTTCAATCTATTATGATCACTATGCATAATAAAGCTATCGCTATGAGACTTCTTGATGGAAGGAGAAGAAAATTCTCACAGTGTTTGGAAATGGACACTGGAAATCACAGCTGGAGGAGGTTTAGTGTTGAAAAGAGGAATCAGAGGAAGCAGAGAATCAAATGCAGGCCCCCCAAAAAACCCTACATGACTGAATAATGTCCCAAATAGTTAATTGTTTGCATAAAAGCCTAATTGTAATTTTTTTGCCATTTGTAGTTTAGGTTGGTTTGTCCTTTTACTAAACAGAAATCAAATATGTAATGTAGCATTCATGAGAGTTGGGCATCTAAAATTAAGGCAATAAATGCCTTCAGCTATTGAACAATGAGTCATCTAATTAGTAGCACTAAAACTTAAAATTCACACCAGATAACATCTATTAGAAGATGATTTTCAGTAATACTGAAAATTATCACTTTCATTTTCTAAGAAAAGAACACATGTTAAGCATTGTGTTTAACTCACTAGGAAACCAGGAAGATGTTTCAATGTGTTCAAAAAAGAACTCCCAAACCGGAAGAATTATAGATCAGAAATGTTGAAGTGAGTATGCAAATGGGGGAAATTAGTTTTTCCATGGTGCAAAAAAGGGAGAAATTAAGCCCACATCAGACAGCATGCAATTTGTATCATTACCAATGACACACAATTTACCAACAGTTAAACATCTCTTAAAGATGAGAAGCAGCCTGAATCACTCTACTCCAAAGACTGCATGCATATATAAATGAAAAAGCATGTTTTTTTTGTTTCCAAGTACATATAACTGTGACGTTTACATTATACTGAGTCAATTACATGTACAGTTGCATTGTGTCTAAAAGTAGAAATAATGATTTAAAATAGTTAATTCCTGTGTTTATTTTGTGTTTGTGATCACCCAAGTCTTCATTAAACTATTGTCTTTTTGTTGATTGAAAGTCTTTTCTTAAGTAAGTTGAGTGCCTGTTTATCTTGGCAGTGGCTGCTAAATTTTTGAGTGACAATTTTTGCAGCAGGGCATCAATGAGGGTTGCTGCCAAAATTGACTCTTTCTTTGACAAACTATTTCTCTCCAGCACGTGGTGCTGTTTAATAGCAATTTATTCACAAAAGAACCTTTTTTTAAAGGTGATGTCAGTTTTTTTTTTTCATTCTCTGCTGCTGCTTTATCAACTAGGTTTGCAAAACATTCTGCTTCCATTGTTATCTTTAGCCATGTTCAATAACATCTTCAGGAGAGTAGATTTTATCTGGAAAATACTCTTGTACATTTATAAAGAGTTATGTTTCTCAATCATTAAAATTGTGTCATGACATGGTATCAATACAATCACATTTCTAGATTCCATATTTAGGCATGCATTAATTGTATGAGGTAATGGGTTTCATTTTGATATTCTCATATATATATATATATAAAACATAACTTGGTAATACCCATTATGTTGCCTTTTATTATTAATTTTGTCTCCTCACTTCAAATGCCACATTTTAATAGTCTTCATTTAACTTTATCCTTTCATGCCTTTTGTTCTTTTACTTTCTCCCTAAATGAGGAAATGCATTCAGTACTTTTCTTTATGAGTTAAAGCATATGATACTTTCATTTCTGGGTTGTGCTTAATTAACTTAAGATGGTAATTCTATCTAGTTTCATACAATTCCTTCAATGGATATTTCACTTTTCTTAACGTCAGAATAATATTCAAATATATATGTCCTCCTTGTCTAAGTCTCTAGTGGCTCCACTAAAATGTTCGTATGATGACTAGAATAATGTGAGAAATGTAAAACATCAGAGAAGCTTTCCAGTTCTTTATGCTACAACAATGTGCTTAACAATCAGATACAAAACTCAGCATTAAAAAAATGAGCAACTGGTCCAAAACCTCAATATTTTATGACTCTTAGTTCAACCTCTATTATTCACAATTGCATTGCAGCATTGATACGCTAATTCAGTCAGACTTCAATACACCAGTATTCAATATACAGGTAATAATATAGCTTCAATGAACAGGTATTAAATAACTATCAGTAATTTTCCTAGTCTTTCTCCATTTATTTCCAACTCATTCTACTCACTAAAGCATAATTTACAGCTTTACTTGTTTATATATACACATATATATATCTTTACCTATGTAAAATACTTATTAGAAAACAGACATTGGTTGAGTCATACTTTTCATCATTCTGACACAATATTTAATAAATCTTTAAAGGAAGAGAGATTAATTTTTTGTCAAAGGTTAATTTCATGGTAAACTAGTTTCATGTTTTGGGATACTTGGTGAAGCAAAACATTAGGAGAAGAACTTGGAACAGAATGATTATTATCTCATGGCAACTAGTTGGCTGAGAGAACAAATGTCTATGCTAGTTGGTCTCCTTTTTTCTACATTTACATGACCATTTGTTTCCAGCTTGTAGGATATTGTTGCCCACATTCAGAACAAGAGCAAGTATTCCCCATTAGTTAGTTAATTCCCACTGCCACAGACAGCACGTTTTTTCTTTGCTTTCATATATTTTTATTGTAATTAATAGAAGGGTTACATAATATTCACCAGATAGAAGGTGCATTACTTCACAAATATTGATACTCTTTCTCATGTCTTGGTCTACATTTCCCTTCCCCAACCCCCACCCCTCATGTTGTTTTCCCCCCTTCCCTATCCTATTTCAAATAACCAAATAAGCATGTATACAATATATCAGACAACAAGGTAAAATACTCAGACAGCACATTTTGAGGTTTGCTTACTGGATCTTGTTGGCACTTCTTAGTCCTACTGAAAATCAAGTTAACCATCACAGACATACATAAATAATGTATAGTACTTTCATATGTATTATACATTATATGTAAGTTAGTAAGGCAACATGCAGAGAACATTTTATGAACTGTATGCACACATAAAATGAATGTATATAATGTACATAAATGCCTGAAGAAACTTAAATAAATAATTATAAGTACCAGCCCCAAGTTATCTCAGCTCAATTTATACAGCACATCAAGAAGCTTCTAGGTAATCAATCCTATCACCTCTGTAGATTTATATCTTATAGCTCTTGTACTAGGGCAGGAATAAAATGTATTTCCTGCTCTATCCAATGCTTTCAAACATGAACTGTTAGCTTAGGATATTACTATTACTTTATGGCATTTAACTTGGTTTTGATGTTATAATGGATAATGGTACACCACTATTTATCATTATCTAAAATTAGTACTTTCTTTCACTCAGGAAATTGAAGATGCAGAATACAATGATTGATTCATTTTTCATCACTCATGTAAGATTGTGTATGGTATTTGTTACACAAAAGCTGAATCTTAAAACTATTTGTTTCTATTAGCAAATAGAAATGAGGATGCAAATATGAGCATCCAAGCACTATAATATTAGTAATTCAAATTAAGTGTTTGACATTTTTGTTAAGGCCAATGTTGTCTCAGAACATATTGTATTAGAGAATTAAAGTTTGGTTTTAGTGTATCCAGTGCATCCTGGGATTTTGGGAGTGAGGTCTGATAATGGTGGACTCAAAAAATTCTAATAGTAATTCAGGTAAGAGATAATAAAAATATTATTACTATGACAGTGAAAGAAGAGGAAGAAATTTGATAAACTAATGAATTTGTGTATGATAATCAACAAAAATCTGTGATGTGTTAAATGTAGACTGTTAACCATGAAATGTGAAGAAAGATTACTAGGTTGGTGACAGTCATTTAGTTGTTGTACTGTCCAGAGATGACCTACAGTAAGAGGGAAGGCTTACAACAACAGATGGGAATATCAAAATGTTGCATTAGTGTCCTTAACCAGTGGATCTTGGAATGTTCTATTGATTTGGCCTTAGCATGACACAATTGTGTAGTGACACAATCAGGAGCCTGGAAATATGTACATTTCTACATCATGGATTATCTTGTTGGACTGACTTGATCAATAATTTAAGTCAACCTGTTTTATATCAGCAGGGGCTATGTTAGACTGACTGATACCATGTGACTGACCAGCAAACTACTGACATGATAAAAAGTAACAATTGAGCCTAGTCCACTCTGGCCAACTGCAGATAAATTTGTAGATATTTATGTTAAACATTTAGGCCTGGGAAAGTTTTCTTTTAACACAATAACCTGTAAATAGAAATTTCTTTTAAAGACATGTGTAATTTGATTGTAAGGCTACAGCTCAAAAAATGTACCCTTCACATACAACTACTTATTATTATCTAAATTCCTGTGGATTTCTACTCTGAAATGTTGGATGTGCATGGCTTTTAGAGTTCTATGCAAGTGCAGTCTTTAGAATTGTCTGTGTTTAAGTGATTAAGACGGGAGGTGTTAAAAAAGAACAAAGCTGATAGCAGAACCATCATAAAAGTAGTATGTAAAGAAAAGAAAGGGGAAAGGAGTTTTGAATTATTTGAGGAAGAAATAAAGCAAGGCCACAGGAATCCACAAGATGATGTCCATAGCAACCATTCAGAAACAACATTCAAAAGAAGGTGTGGTCTAAAACACCACTGAAGTATCAAGTAAGATTTTGGTTAAAGACATGTGATAAATTCAATAAATTCAATATATCAGGTAACAAAGTGAGATACTGTAACAATATGAGATAACCAAGGGACAGCAAAGGAGATGAGAGACAACATAGTACATTAAGGACAACAATCATTCTTTGGTTATTTGAAATTTGATAGGGAAGGGGGGAAAACCATGACGGGTGGGGGGTTGGGAGGGAGGGTAATGGGTACCAAGACATGTGAGAGAGTATCAAGGGAAGTGAATTAATGCACCTTCTATCTGGCAAATATCATGTAACCCTTTTACTAATTACAATAAAAAAAAGACATGTGATATTCAGCGTCACTGAGATTATAATGACCTTGAACAAAGCCACTTCACATAGTGGTAAAGTGATGATGCTATTGTGCCCATTACGATTTCTGAGAAAATCACGAAGTTCTTATTTTTAAATTGAAAATACTTGTTTCTGTGAGAACACTGAATTAATTAAGGAGTTGTCTCCCATGATCAGTCAGAAGCTGTAAATGTGAAATAATTAGGAAAGAGTGAACTGATACATGAAAGAAAGGAAAAAAGTAGTTTATCATTCATGGCATCATCTCATGATGAAATGCATAGTAACCCTTGCCAAGTCAACCATATTAAAAAAAAGTCACGTTTGAAATTCACATTCTTTCAACTCTAACCTGATTACAAGGGGATTTTGTTGTTGTGACAAATAATAAATGCACCATAGTTTAATAGCACGATGGCAGATTTAAGCTAAGTAGCTTCTCTGTTGTAACAGAGGACAATAGCAATATTGAATATTCAACAATTAGTCCTTTCAACCTTTGCTTTTAGGACAGTGAGGAAGTGTTTTTCTATCAAGGGAAACCAGTAGTCCTTGGGTTATACAGTCATAGACTTAGGAGGACAGGTAATATAAAAAGGGTTAGTTTATTTCTTACAGATCATGTAAGTATTTTTTTAACTAGAAAATGATCTATGTTCAGCTATTTCCCTAGCATTTTAAAATGATTGAAACTGAATTTTAAAACATGGAAAACAAAGGCTTTTTGTTTAAGGCAATTGATACTTTAGATAATTCTTTCAGTTGATTTCTGCTTTAAAGAGGGGATCTGTGCAGTTAAAATTGATTGGGTAAACAAGCAACCAGGAAATAGGATAGACAGGCTGCTTTGCCCAGTCTGGTGAGAGTGCTTCCAGAGAGCATCCCTTAAGTGGGAAGATTTCTCCTTAATTTGAGAAACACCTTCCCTTAGCTGGAAATCTGGGTATGAAAAAATAGAAGGAGAAGGAAAACCCACCAGTGCAACATTTTCTCCTCCTGCTTCCTGCAAAACTTTGCTCTCGCAACCCTCCCTAACAAGACAGGCTGAAACCTCTATACTTCTGTGCCAAAAGAAACACTTTCCATCTTACCTTGTTTAGGTGAAATTCATCATGCAGCAAAGCAAAAGCAACACGATGTTTGCAAATATATGCTGAATTGTTCAATGATTATTTTCTATAGAATAAATGCACCAATGCATTGTATTTATTAGTGTTACAAAGTATCTGCTTGAAGAATGCTTCATGTGTACCACAAGCATCTATGATCAATGTGGTAATAATCAAATATGCATTTTTTAGGCTTTTTTTATTGTAATTAGTAAAAGGGTTACATGATATTTGCCAGATAGAAGGTGCATTAATTCACATACATTGATACCCTTTCACATGTCTTGGTACCCGTTTCCCTCCCCCCCCACACCCCCCACCCGTCTTGGTTTTCCCCCATTCCCTATCAAATTTCAAATATCCAAATACAAATAAGTTCAATATATCAGATAACAAAGTGAGATACTATACCAATATGAGATAACCAAGGGACAGCAAAGGAGATGAGAGACAACATAGTACATTAAGGACAACAATCATTCATTATATGGCTTTTGTTTCACTATCCTGGAGGTCCTTTCAATTAGCTTCACATTATATGTCCTTATGTATCAAGATTTTGCTCTATTGCAAATCTCTGCTAGTAGAGCCCAAGGTTTCTACTGATTATGACGAATGAGGGAAACCATTGAGACTAAGTTCCTTTGAGTCTGGCTTACTTCACTTAATATGATTTTTTTCTAAGTCTTTCCATTTCCTAACAAATGGGGCGATGTCATTCTTTCTGACAGCAGCATAGAATTCCATTGTGTACAAATACCACAACTTGTTGATCCACTCATCAACTGAGGGACATCTAGGTTGGTTCCATATCTTTGCTATGGTGAAT
This sequence comes from Megascapheus bottae, assembly GCF_031878675.1. Taxonomy (NCBI): domain Eukaryota; kingdom Metazoa; phylum Chordata; class Mammalia; order Rodentia; family Geomyidae; genus Megascapheus; species Megascapheus bottae. The sequence continues at coordinate 55,096,705 of NC_143513.1, read as the reverse complement.
AGTGCTGCAATGAACATTGTTATGCTAGTGGGTTTAGTATGTCCTTGTTTCTGGGTGGTTGGGTAAATGCCAAGTAGTGGAATTGCTGGGTCATAGGGGAGTTCTATGTTTAGCCTTTTGAGGCACTGCCACACTGCTTTCCATAGTGGTTGGACGAGTTTGCACTCCCACCAACAGTGTAGTAGTGATCCCTCCTGGCCACATCCCCTCCAGCATCTGTTGTCATTCGTTTTCCTGATCCTGGCCATTCTAGCTGGAGTGAGGTGGAATCTTAGAGTTGTTTTGATTTGCATTTCTTTTATGACCAGAGATGTTGAGCATTTCTTCATGTGTCTATAGGCCATTTTTGTTTCTTCTTCAGAGAAGACTCTCTTTAAGTCTTTGGCCCATTTTTTAATGGGATGGTTGTTACTTTGGAGGTTAGTTTTGGAGTGATTCAATTTTTTGAGTTGTTGATATATTTTAGATATGAGGCCTTTGTCCGTTGTTTGGTTGGTG